>NC_081351.1:37601498-37710154 GCF_029784015.1 Lycium ferocissimum | reverse complement strand
GAAATCTTATTGATGGACAAGTCAAGATAGACAAAATTAGTGAGCTTTCCTATTTCAGGTGGGATGGTGCCAGATAGCTCGTTCATGCTAAGATCAACATAATCAAGAAAAGGGAGTGATGAAAATGGAAAATCATGGAGTGTGCCAATGATACTAGCATTTGTTATATTCAACTTGTTTATCCTCCCATTTAAGCATTTAACTCCATACCAGTCCCTGCATGCATTAGAACTCGCCGCTCCAATTCTGGAAGAATTCTTGGTACCAGGAGGACTTAGTGTCCATGAAGCCAATAAGGAATTATTCTGGTTTTGGAAAGTTGCTTTCCATTTTAGGAGAGCATTTGCTTCCTCAATGGAAGAAAAAGAAACTGTGAAGAGATATAAGATAGTAAAAAACTGAAGGAAATAAAATATTGAGGGAACTATCATCATTGCTAAATGATTTCAGTTGATTGTTTTGGTTTGTGATGAACTTGTTCAGGGTAGAGCTTTAATTTATATTGTAATGAATCATTACTAAGTCTTGCGAGTCAATGGCATTTATTTCACAGCTTGTAAAATCAGTGGCGAACCCAGGATTTAAGGGTCGTGGGTGCCAATGCAACACTAAAAAATAACTGCAATTAATATTATCATTACTAAAATTGAAACGCGAAGCGAGAGGTTCGAACACGGGACATTCTAGCGAGTCCCAAACCTTTACAAGTTCCATTTGGAAACCGAGCACTAGTACATTTGTCTTATTGGTTTCCGGGGTGCTTTTAATATTTATACCCAAATTTTCTATATTTCTTATATAACTATACCTAGTCTACGTCGGGTTTAACGGGTGGTAGAGCACCACGAATTTATACATAGGTCCGCCCCTATGTAAAATACGGGTAGAATTAGAAAGACTTGGGAGTCAATTATTCAATGTCCTCTTTACTACTATCCATGGAAGTAAATGTTGGGGCCCTTTCTCCAGAATTATTCATTTTTTTGCGCGGAGTGCCCTTCGTTTGGGGTGGTCTTTAAATTTTGCCCCTCATATTTGAAATCTTTAAAATTTGCCCTTAAATTTCACATCGTAGGTTCCGGAGTTCGAACCACGCGCGCGGTCAAAATTTTTTAAAAAAATTCGCAAGGCGAGAGTTTTAAATTTCGCTATCTTTGGACCGGCATACTTTTGTTGGGGTACAAGTTATGCGGACCCGGCTATACTTATGCCTTGTGGGCGGACTTGGCATAGTATGCCGGTCGTATAACTTTTGATAATTCCTTCACAAAGGATGCGGGTCCGGCATAAAAGTTTGCCCATTAAAAGTATGCCCCCGCGGCATAACTTTTGATAATTCCTTCACAAAGTTATGCGGGTCCTTTGATAGTTATTAAAAGTTGCCCGATTAAAAGTATGCCCGCGGCGTAACTTTGTGAAGGAATTATCAAAGTTATGCCGGACGGATACACAACTTATGCCAGAAATCCTTATAAGGCATGAGGTATGCGGGTCCGGCATAAAATGTGTAATTCCTTAACAAGTGTATCTTGTTGGCGGCATAGCGAAATTTAAAACTGCCTTGCGAATTTTTTAAAATTTATTTGCGCGTGGGTTCGAACACGGAACCTATGGGTGTTAGCCGAAGGGCAAAATTTAAACATTTCAAATATGAGGGGCAAAATTTAAAGACCACCCCAAAGAAGAACAATTCTGCCGAATTACTTGAGAATTATTCGGAGTGCTCGAACCAAAATGCCCTCAAAAAAAATAATTTCGACCAAAATACCCCAACAAAAAAAAATGTTACGAAAATGCCTTTAGCGCAGTAAATTACTGCGCTAAAGTGTTAACGGAGACGGCTCCGTTAACTCCTATAGCGCAGTAATTTACTGCGCTATAGTGTTTTTTCTTTTTTTATTTTCCCTGCTCTTTTGGTTAACCCTTCTTTCGTTACACTTTTTAACGTACTTTGACCATAGATTAATCATGCTTCGGGACCCCGAAATTTCAATATTTTATATAGAACCCTACTTATTTTTGTGCGTTTAATTAGGTAGGATCAACACATCAAGGATACACAAAAGTTAGGATGACCGTTTTAGAGGTTGAAAAGTGCTCGAACGCCATTTTCGTTCAAGGATCGGTGACATTAGCTTGAAGTTCTTTACGAATACTTAAATTTGTTCATTAATAATTAATCAAAAGTTAATCAAAATGGCGGCGTTCATGCAAAAAAAAAAAAAAAAAAAAAACTTAATTAAATTGCATCATTCATAACCTTGAGTAGATGAAAATACTTAACACACTAATTCATTCATTAATAAGAAACCCATGATATGTTAAAAATACAACCACAACATTCTTGAAAAAAATTTAATACTTAATTTAATACATCAATTAATGCTCTTGAGTTGATCTTCCGCCACCACCGCGAGATGTGCCACCACACTAGAGGTACTTCCACCACTAAAGTTTCCTCCACCCGAGAGGTACTTCCACCGCGAGATGTAGTTTGACCACTATGCCGTAAGGGACACTTGCGCTTATCATGACCAACATAATTGCAAAATGAGCATTTTCGAGTGTATCTCCCCGGTGGAACATCCATTTCATTATGAATACGTGAGTATGCATTCTTTCTGAATTTACGGATAAATGCTTTATTTGCAACCATTGAAAATGGATCTGGTGGCCAATAATTCTCACTACCAAGTGGATAGAACCTTCCAGCATACGTTTTTGCATAATTTTCAACCGTATACTCCTCAGCCATGTAAGAGGAGGCGTTCTTTCCCATTGTGATAAAACACTTGAAGGCGTGAGAACATGGCATGTGATATGATTGCCACTTGCCGCATGTGCACGTTCTTGGAATCTCACAAATTGTGTGAACGTTACCTCCTTTACCTTGGTGCACACTTGTTGTGAGTTCAAATATGCGCTGCGGGGTTGTACTCATCCGATCATGTTTTTGAGCCTTATATTTGTGATACTCGAATAGTTTTAACGGTTTTGGCATCCATCTTAGACCTACCGCTTTGCATGTGCTTTGGCCTCTTTTGATCTCCGACGAACCGCTCCCAAACACCTTAAATGTCATTCTCGCCCATTGCGTGACGGGTAGTCCCGTGCGTATTTCAACAAGCCATTGAATGACTCGGTTGTTTGTTGTCGGCATACCCCATCGTCTACCTTCGTCCTTGTGTAATGTCCATTTGTCTTTATCAATTGCATTTAACGGTGGAAGGCTTCCTCGTTCGCCCGCCTAATAATGTCCATTTGCGGGTTAAACTTCTTCTCCGATGCTCCGTTGCAGCCGCCCACATCCAATTGCAAAGTGTTGGGATTCGATATGCCTTTTGGAAGTTTGCCTTTAAATGCCTTAAACAATAACGATGGTAGACAAAGGGTGGTTGCCACCGCAAATTGAACATATTGTGCAATATGCCGGCATTTCTATACGATATCACACATATTCCCATGCGATCCTTAATAACGTGTTGCCTTAAGTAGTCCAAAAACATACCCCACGTACTAATGCTCTCATTAGGCGCAATTGCAAAAGCTAGGGAATATAGCTCCATTTGCATCCATTCCCCGCGCTTATTAGCGCTTTATGTCATACTTCCCGTACACGTGTGTTCCATATTGATATTACAGCCGACAATGAGCAAACCCATCAATGCATGGTTTGAAGGCCCAAAATACAAAATCGAAAATATTACCGGACACGCCGGGCTTCGATTTGAGCTTCCATTCAACAACGGTACCATGATTGAAGTGTTGTAGAGCCGCCATGTATCTCGGCAACGTCTTGAAAGAGCCCTCCCAATTGCCGTAGACTATTTCATGTGCACGCTACGCCCAAGATACGCCTTATCGTAGTGACAGTTTTGTTATATACTTTCAAGACGGCTCTCTAATACGATCTTTAATAGGGTACCGAAAAATTTGAAATATCGGCATATAACAATGAGGAACATTATATTAACACAAAAAATAAAAGAAACTTAGGCGAAGGGATACCTTGGGTTTTCTCTAATGTCGCCAACTAATACACGCGCAATCAAATTAGTATCTAGATTGCAATGATCATCTGGGAGGTCACCCATATCATAAGTGTGCTTTGTGTAGAACTTTGAAATAGTCCACATCTTTTCGGCGGTTTCCTTACCACGGAGCATCCATTCGCGACCTTGATACTTTCGCTTGCGGACAATCGCCAAAGTTTTCGTGTGGAATCGTCAACTTTAAACTCCCTCATCCCCCGGATGCAATAAATCTTAACGACCTTTCCAATGCAATTTTTTTCGAGATGAAAATCATCCCTTTTTTCAATATGAGCCTTTTGTTTTACCGGATCCGGCGGCTCTTTCCACAAATTTTGCCGAATATGATCATCATCCCTAGTAAAGACAAAGGCATCTGGGCGATCTTGAAGATGATCAAGATATGGGATCTCATTGGAATGCCACTGAATCGGGGTCGACTCTTGCTGTTGAAATTGGCTTTGCGGCTGAACGAGTCGATTCTTTGTTCAAATGGTTCTTTGTGAATTCGGTTCCTCTCGTGTAATGGATCGTTCATCATGTCTTGCAACGAGTTCTACTTGATGTTGACGATTAGTTCCAACCTCAATCTCATCATCACTTTGCTCGTCGTCACTTTCCTCCGCATTAGGTATTTCCTCACTATATCGGTTGGGTGATGTCACTATATAATTCGGATAATCTGGACCATCCATAGCACGCCTTTGCCTATAATTTGGTGCAACCACCATCTTCTCCGCACAAGAAATTAGGGTGTTTTAACTACTACACATCAAATAACACTATTGATGTTAAAAAAAAATAGACGTCGATAGTAATCAACTACTACGCACCGAAACTTGAGGAAGGACCATCGCTTTGAGTTGTTGGATAGGCCGAGGATGTTCCAACTCGATTCATCCATCCCGATTGAGGAGACCGTCCGATATGATCCATATCGTGTGTATAACCCCTAAATAATATAATCAACGTCATTAGTAGCATTCAAGTGCCATTACACATAATAATAATAATAACAATACTAATAATAATAATAATAATAATAATAATAATAATAATAATAATAATAATAATAATAAAAATACTACTACTACTACTAATAATAATAATAATAATAATAATAATAACAATAATAATAATAACAATAATAATAACAATAACAATAGTAATAATAATAATAATAATAATAATAATAATAACAACAATAACAATACTAATAATAATAATAATAATAATAATAACAATACTACTACTACTACTACTAATAATAATAATAATAATACTAAAAAGAATGAATATTTTAATAATAATACGAATATTTCAAATTGATGACTTAAACTATCGAGGCATTTGGCTAGTCAAAATGCTTTGATAGGTACTCGTATCGGGGTAATTGTGTTGATAAGTAGGTTCCGCTTGAGTGACTTCGGCTCGAATTATAGACGGGGCTTCCGAGGAGCCCTACCCATGAATTCAAGTCGATTAATGGGGACCTTCTCTATATACATTTCAAGGACGTTTAAAGTTATGCATTTCTATAATCATAAGGCGCCTTCAAAAAATCGGTCAACGATTCATCGTCTTGAATGTACCAACGACCATAACTAGTTACACCTTGCGGCGTAAATGACGTTGGATATTTTCCAATTATATTTAGATCAAAATCACTTCTACTAATTTGTAATCTATTATACAAGGCTTGGAGTAGTTTTGAGAATTTTAAGTCAAGTGGAAACTTAACATGGTATTTTGGGGAAGAATCATAGCGCAAATTATTTTCCTCGAATATAATTTGTCCGTCCCAGAATAAAGAAACTTTAATTCTTGGAACATCGCCATACTTTGAATAATTTAGGAGGAATACAAAACGCAAAAACTAGATGAAACTTTGAATTTTTTTACTTTTTTTGCGTTATGCGAACTCGGTATTTATAACCAACCAACGCATGCATGCAATTACAGTGTTACGTCTAATCAAATAAGTGTGGAGGTGATGCATAACGCATTATTTTACAGCGTTATGCAAATTTTCAGCAGTATAGCGCAGTAAAATCATGCGTTATGACGGTATAGCGCAGTAAAATAATGCGCTATGACGCTATAGCGCAGTAAATTACTGCGTTATGCCATATAACGCATAATTTTACTGCGCTATACAGCTCCTCCATTGTCACCTCACCTATCAAACAAAAAAACGTCATGATTCGAATCAAACTTTATATAACGTAATTTGACGAATAGTTGTTACCAACCACACAACATTTCACACAAAATTGAGCTACTATGTCATTTTTTGATCAATTTAGAGATATTAACCGTGTTATATCATTTACTCCAGCAAATATATTTGAAGCAATAGGTAGGACCTGGGAACTAGATGATGATGATTTTCATTACTCAAATAACCCTAACGATAGATTCAATCGAGAATACAATAATAAAATGACAGAGGAGTGGGATTGGCGTGTTAGGGAGGCTGCGACCTTTGGAGCACAAGTTAGCGTCGGTGGGGCTTAAACGCCCAAAAAAAACGTGCTATGTCAATGCCTCGCGGAACTCCGCAAGAGTTTAATTTGGCTCTTAATCGTTTTCGCGAAGAGAACAATCGGATGCAAATACGTTACCATAGGGTGGAATATGGTATACATGGTAGCACAAGATTTAGATCAGTGGGATTCGGTTTGTGAAATGTCCAGGTGAAGACTAACATTTTTCTTACAATAAGGTAAGTAGGTAGGGTCATAAAGACCCTTCCCCCCCCTTCCCCCGGGGTACTTGAGGGTTTGCAACTATATAAGTAGCCCTTTCTTTGTTATTAGACTACACCATATTCAATGTCGAGTAGTAGAAACTCAGCTTGGTCTTTACTCCTTCCAAAAGAACCAAATAGCAGTGACGATGAGAGTTCAAATCATGACAGCTTTTTCGAGCGATACTAGTGATTTCAAACTAGATGAGCTAAATCCCACCTTCTTATAGAACGTAATGATGATTTACCGGTGTGAAATATTCGGATCCGCGGGAATATTATTGCGGTTTACGCCGAGAATGGTCACGTCGGCTTGCCGAATCGAACGTCTTGTTCGTGACTTGGAAAATCTCAACGCTCCAATACCAACGAGGTACTCCTTAACCATGCCTCAGTAGGTGCGAAACTTGCGAGCTTGCCGTGCAAAAGATTAGAAAAGAAAACAACGAGAATCTTTGGCAAGACGATGTAGATTTTACATGCTAAAGTTGGCCGAAGAACAAGCATCATCATCAGCGGTAGAGAACTAGCGCTCTACCGAAAAAAGATGTGTCTTAAGAAAGCGCCAATATTTTTCGAGGACGATATTGAGGACTTGTACTACGATGATGATTAAGAATGTTGTGATTTTAGTTTTAAGTTTAATATATCGTTATGCTCTTAGGTATTAAATTAAGTATTAAGTTTTTTTCAAGAATGTTGTGGTTGTATTTTTAACATATCATGGGTTTCTTATTAATGAATGAATTAGTGTGTTAAGTATTTTCATCTACTCAAGGTTATGAATGATGCAATTTAATTAAGTTTTTTTTTTTTTTTTTTGCATGAGCAGCGCCATTTTGATTAACTTTTGATTAATTATTAATGAACAAATTTAAGTATTCGTAAAGAACTTCAAGCTAATGTCACCGATCCTTGAACGAAAATGGCGTTCGAGCACTTTTCAACCTCTAAAACGGTCATCCGAACTTTTGTGTATCCTTGATGTGTTGATCCTACCTAATTAAACGCACAAAAATAAGTAGGGTTCTATATAAAATATTGAAATTTCGGGGTCCCGAAGCATGATTAATCTATGGTCAAAGTACGTTAAAAAGTGTAACGAAAGAAGGATTAACCAAAGAAGCGGGGAAAATAAAAAAGAAAAAACACTATAGCGCGATGAAATTCTTGCGCTATAGGAGTAACGGAGCCGTCTCCGTTAACACTTTAGCGCGATAATTCTTTGCGCTAAAGGCATTTTCGTAACATTTTTTTTTGTTGGGGTATTTTGGTCGAAATTATTTTTTTTGAAGGCATTTTGGTTCAGTACCCGAATTATTCGTAAGTAGTCTAATATGGACATGCCTGTCAAGAGTTCTATCATTTTCTTGGGCCATGTAGTGTGGAATTATTGCAATTTCTACTCATATTTTCCAAGAAGAAAGAGTCACACATACACACAATCACACTTCATGAAATGGAAGGTAGAGGGACAACAATTTGTATGCATTACTCTAATTTATATTTACTCCATAGCCACAGTTCGAGAAAAAAAAAAACTCTACTTTATTTTCCTTTCCTAGATATCAAGAATCAAATTCATAAACATTTTACAGTTGTTTTTCACGAACCTAGACGGCTAGAAGTAAAATTTATTTAACTGAACACAATGGGGTTGTTTTGCATTTGAAGTAACCAAAGTTAAATTGTTATGTTACGTTCTAATGCTATATAGTTCCAAAAAACCCGATCCATCTTATTTTTTTTTTTTGGGAACGGCGGCATAATTATATTACTTTCATAATGTGTCTCAAATGTGTAAATAACAGTATTGCACCATTTACAATCCAACTTGGGAAAATAGTCCCAAAGAACCTGATCCTTCTTAAATTGAAAGTTTATTGGTCACTCTAAATAAATCACTATTTTCCCACTGAAAAAGGTTCGGTGGCTATCTCCATAGATATTTTGATCGAATCAGTCAGAAAAGAAAAAAAGGTAGTAGTGTTTTCACATGGAAAAATTAGAAAATTTCTCAACGTTTCAATGGGAACCTATTTCCACCAAGCATTTTCCCAATGAACTAGTTCGATGGGAATGAGGTGGAAAAATCATGTATTATAACACAAATTTCTCACTAATTATCGATGGGAAAAGCCTTTGTTTCTAGTAGTAGATGAAGGATTGAGAATGAAGCATCAAGCTAGATTACCGAAACCCGTGTTTATACCAAACTAAGTAATTTAGCCACTAATAAAGACAAACTAACAAATTACTAGTTAATTATTGTTAAGTGACACGTTAATAAACATTTCTTTGTCCGGCATTCTTTAGTTTGGTGTAAATACTTGGCTGAATTCGTAAAGTAATACACATTATATTCAATAGCTTTAACACACTACAAATTCTTCAGTTAAAATGTGTACTTTTTTGCTTTCAAGTTCTACTTAGGGTGTTTTAGGTTGAAGGAAAACATTTTCGGGAAAATGTTTTTCAATTTTTCATGCTCGTTGGTCAAAATTTTTGGAAAATATTTTCTTTAGGAAAACAAATTCCTCAAAAATGGGGGAAATGACTTCCCTAATCAAAGTAGGGAAAACAAGTCCATAATTGACATTTAACCAACCACCCAACCCATCCCCCAACTACCAAATCCCAACAACTCCCACAACCCCACGCACCCTCCTCCACCCACCCCACCACCACCCGCACCTCCCCCCACCCCCCCAAAATTTTCACCCATCCCCCTCCAAAAAATATTGAAACCATTACTATTATTATAACTATAATATAGAAATCGATTTTGTTTTCAATCTAAATTAAGCTAGGAGTCTCGTTAACCAACCACTAGTTTGAATTGACCAAGCAAAAATCTCATTCTTTTAGATCCGAACTAAGCCTGCGTAATTCGGAATTTTTTTAGAATCGAATTAAAGATTTATTCATTTTTTATTTGAGGTAAATTCGAAATTGTTCGAATTGTGTAATCATCAATTACTGACATTGGTAAGCGACCCAAAGCGATTTGATTATAATTCAATTCGTGACGATCATAAGTAGAAAGTTCATATTCTTCGGTCATTGATAAACAATTTAAAGTTTTGGAACTTTTTTATAATTTGGTTTTCTACTACACCACCACCCCGCCCGCACCTCTTACCCCCTCCCGAATTTTTTACTTCATATTTAATTTTACCCTTACAAAAAATTTATAAAAATGAAAAGTTTGTGTGGTTAAATTTGGTGTGGGTTGTTGTTGGGGGGGGGGGTGGGGTGGATAAGAAAAAATTTCACATTTTCTATAAAAGTTGAATAATATATATATATATGAAATAGAAAATTTGGGAGGGGGTAGGTGGGTGGGAGCGTTGGATAGAGTGGTGGTGCGGGGCGGGGCTGGCGTAGGTGGTGGTGTGGGGTAGGGGTGGGTGAAGATGAAGTGGTTGGAGAGTGGGGGTGGGATTTGGTTGGGTGTGGAGCGTGGGTGGTGGGTGGTGGGGGGGGTGGGTGTGGAGATTGGTGCGGTATGGCGTGGTGGGGTTGGTGAGGGGCATGGGTGGTATTTTTCGAAAAATACCAACCAGAAACATGAGAAAATAAGTAAAAAATTCACTTATTTTTCACTACTCAACCGAACATGAGAAAATAAATAGAAATTTACTTATTTTCGAAGAACACATTTTACGGAAATATATTTCCTCCCTACAGAACACACCCTTAACATCTTATCAAGCAAACATATATATATCTGCATACTACTACAGCTGATTTTCACAAATAACCACTTTTGTGTCCCTGTAAATAAGAAATTGCACGTTTTGTCCTTCAAATGGCTGGTCTTTAATTTTTGGGCATAAGTGCCAATGACCCGATTTATTGATGTTGATTGATCTGAAAAATGGGCTGTGAAGTTGATTTGCTTCTCTCAAGGCTATAATCTATTTCACGGCGTTTAGAAAATCTGATCCGTATAGGGCATCCGTTTGCAGACTGGTGTCTTGCAGCCATGGCGATGTCACTTTCTCTTTGTATGTTTGTTGAACAGCAAAATCTGAGCCCTGTTTTGGCTAAAAAATGAGGCAGTCGGAGAAAAATGGTAGCTTTTGTTTTGTGTAATTTTGGATTTTCTGTTTTCCTCTGTGTTCTGATAATTGCTTTATTCCATCCAAATTTCCTCAAATGGCGTTCTCTGAGAGGTGAGAGGAGTGGAGTGGGCTATTGTTATGGGATTTTGCCCTATTCCTTGGTCCTCCATCACTATTGACAACAATGGTAAGGGGAAAAAAATATTTTACTGAAGGCTATTGCAGTATTTTTTGGTAGCTTGTGCTCTATTACTAACTGATTTCTTCAAAAAAAAATTCCCTCTTCGTATTCTTTAGGGTTCTTATCGTACTTCCTTCTTCGTCTTTTTTTCTTCCGTGTTTTTTATGGGTTGTCTTCATACTTCCTACTTTTGCAAACATCGCTGTTGTGTGCTAAATCTGAGAGTCTTGACTCATTCCAGGCTTAGCTTCATCATTTTTTATTTTTTTTTGCTCCTGTTTTCCGTCTGTTCGATTCTCATTCTCGACCATCTTTTCTTAGGGTGTGTTTAATCTGTTCGTGAATGTCAGTAATTATTTCTAAATTGCCTTGCCTATTAATCTCTATCCTTTAGTTGGAGTACAAACATTATTAATAATTCCAATTCTGAACATATTAATATTGGTAGCAGTTTCAATGATGCTGACGCTGCTGAACCATCTCATCGGCTTCCAACTTGTTCTGTGCCATTCGGTTTCTCGGGAGTTAAATTAGCATATGCTCTCGCTATCACGTGAAGAGTACTCGGTAAAACCATAGCCAATTCATATGTTGCTCTTACGTTAATCCTTTGGTGAAAGAGAACTCTTTAGAGGGAGAAGAAGACAAAGAGAGGTAGCATCTGGAACTAAAAGGAAGAAGTAAAACTGCTAATGTAGATGGCTATTTTATAGTATATGATTTGTTTCCTATTATATCTGCCTAAGGGGTTATTTTTATGAAATTATTGGTTTTGTCGGGGTGCCTCTTAAATTTATTTGCTTAAGAGGGAAAAAAGAGAAGTTAATTGTTTGACACGCTGAAGTTTGAGTAGTATGTGCAACTTGTTATGTGTAATTTTATAATGAGTATGTAACAGTGCCTGTGTAACAGGTTTCTATGATATAATGGAGCTTTGACAGTGGAAGCGCCAGCAGATTCCCTGCATTTGATGGAGATTACTATATGTATACGAGATAATACTGTTCTTCAGCTGTGTACATTGAGAATGTGAGGGTCTGTTTGTGTTTTGCCCAAGTAAGTCTAATTTACACATGCACAGAATGTGTTTGATTTATTTCAATATGTTGTTTAAAGTTTATTGTGGTGGTAATAGTGATTTTTGAGATGGAATGTTATTTTTCTGCTCATGTTTCATAGTGAACAGGGTCACAAGTGGTGTCATATTAATTCTGGAAAAGATAAAAGAATGGTAATGAGACTGATCAAATTGTATGGTGGTCTAAAAAAATTAGCTTTGCAACTTGCAAAGTTTTGAGAAAATAACAGGTGAAATGTTTGAACCAAAGTTTTATGAGCATATAAAATTATAAGAGAAACAATAAGTTATAATGGCATTCATTTCTTACAATAGAATGAGATTAAAGAGGAATACAACGACTCAATACAGAGGTTCTGTGGCACTGACCAAATGGCATGGCTGAAGAAGCTATAAGGAACGAACCAATGCCGCTGGTTTTCACTCACAAAGTGTCTCAAGTAAGACTCAAGTATGGCATTTACCCGGTTAGGTGGAAACTCGTGGAGAAGTGCAACTCCTAACCCAAGAGTGGAAAGAGCTCCGTCCAAAACTGACCCGCGAAGCGCACAAATCAGCTCATTTGTCGGTTTTCTTCTTACTTCGTTGCTTTTACATGTTTTCTCGACATGGCTCTATTTTTTTCTTTTGGTTCTTTGATTATGATTATAGCCTTCTTTTATGAAATTAAAATCTTGCAGAATAAGTAACTTCTTGGTTCATTGTCAACCCTTTTTATGTTGTCCTGTTACAGTCAGTGGACCCACAAGTGAAACTGTAAATAATAAGAACTGAGAGGGACTAATTTGTTGCACTTTTTGTTGGTTTTATCCAGTTTTGATTTCATTTTTTTCTTTGCTTGTGTGACTGAGTTGTGAGGCTAAGGAGCAAAAAGGGTCTCCAAAGGTTCAAACTCGACATAGGCTGCACTCAAAAAAGGTAATCCCCTTTCCTTTAGTTGATTTTTTATTTATTCTGTGCCTTATATTGTTTTGTGTGATTCATTTTCTGTTTTGTGTAATCTTTTAGGTTTAGTTAACCTTAGCTTAGAGTTTGCTTTAGTATGATTCTATGGCTGTCCAGTGTTATATTCCAGGAATTTGGTAGGTTGGCTCTGCATATCCTTTGTCCAATTTTTATTCCTTTGTCCAATTTTTATTCATATCATTTTGGTACTTCCTCCGTCCCAATTTATGTGATGGTATTTGACTGGCCACAGAGTTTAAGAATGAAAGGAAGACTTTTGAAATTTGTGGTCTAAAACAAGTCGTAGATATTTGTGTGAGTTTCTAGCTAAAATTGTCCCTTTTTTATGGGAGTAGGTCTATTTTGGTCCTTCAAATAGAACCGTCAACATCTTTAGTCCCTTAAGTTTGCTAGAGTGGAGAACCTTTGGTCCAACTAATAGAATGGTCTTAAAAATTAATGGTGACTACCAAAAAGAACTACTAAAAGTCGGTCGGTTTCTTTCAGTCGATTTTTGCCGTGTTTTTTGGTATTCACCATTAGGTTTTAAGTCCATTCTGTTAGTTGGACAAAAAGGTGCTTCACTTATCTTGATAAAAAATAAGGGACAATTTTAGCTAATCTAGGAAGTTTAAAGCTAAATTGTTACTAAATCTAGAAAGTTATCATTCTTTTGGGACTGGCTAAACATGAAAGAGTGTCAGATAAATTGGGACGGAGGGAGTAGCATTTATTGTAAAAGCATATTCAAGGCGGAAGTCTGGTTTCTTCATAAAAGGGCGTTTATATTTACAATTTTCTTTCTTGTCTAAAGGAAAAAGAATGAATAACCTTAAGAACCTGAGAAGAATTCTGTTTTTGTTTGTAGATGAAGACAGTAATGGAGCAATAGATCCACAGGAGTTGAAACACGCTTTCAATAAGCTTGAGATTAATTTTACTGATGAAGAAATCAGTGATCTATTTCAAGCGTGTGATATTAATGAAGATATGAGAATAGAGTTCAGCGAATTCGTTGTAACTTCCATTTTATCAGAATGTTCTCAAACATTCAGTTGTTTCTAAAATCAGAAATTTGCTATTTGCGCGGCCATAATTTCAGAGTGTGGGTAAACTTTTAACATATGCATGTTATAAGTGAATGTCATGAAATCTAGGATTGGAGGTTTGTTATCTTTGCCTTTGTTGCATTCTGGTATCTGGTGGAAAAGAGGCAGCTTTGTTGCTAAATTAAGCATTATGTAGTACACATCCGTTCTTTACCATCTTTTACCAAGGGTCTTCAGTTTTGCAATCAAATGGCCACGTACTCATCGCCTCCTCGATTGATTTTCTCTCTTCCCCATCTCTTTCATTGCTCTTCTACGGTAAGTCTGTAAGTAATGCTGATTTTACTATTGCTGAGTTAACCTAATTTCACATCCTGCTGCAAAAAAACCTTTGAGAATTATTGAAGTAACGGTAGAACTTTTCTGTTCACCTATGTCTTGGGATGTCCCAGATGGGAATGAGGTTAAGAAATATTCTAGGCGGAAGGTGCTTATGACTTTGAATCACAAACTTCAGTTTCAGAATTTGAAGGCAAACTGGGAGTTCTGACTTTGATTCTAGCAGTTATGTTTCTCTGTAAATAGGTTTTGCCCATATCTTCTTCTCTTATCCTTCAACGTTTTCACTTGCTGGATTTTATTTTTGGGTTTCTCTCCGTCCTTCATCGTTTCGAAATTCAATTGCTGTTGTGGGTTCTCTTTGGCTGCTTCATCTCTCATCTTCCCACCCCCTCGAATCTTCTTGTGTTTTTCTTAATCTTTTATTCTTCATCGTTCTCTTTCGGTAAAATTAGTTTTGGTGGATAAGTGGCTGCCAAAATATTTGCAAATTAACATTTTAAAAAAAAAGTGTATTTGTAGCAGTATAGGAAGCCAATATAGGCCAAACATATTTGAATTTTCAATCATGTCATTCACTTATTAGAGGCCTGAACCAATAAAGTTTAAATCTGAACTTACTCATATCTATAACCAGTTGTCAGCTTTAGTTTAGAAGTCTTCACCTTTGCCTTTTGCATCAAAGAAAGAAGAAAAGTTACATGTCAAAATTGGCAATGTCAGTAAAAAACGGTAGTTCCTATGCGAAAGTTTCTGTTTGTTTTGGTCGTTTTATGGTATTACATGATTTTATTATGCTAAATGCAGTTTAACAATCTTTTAGTGTCTGAGTTTGGGTTCTTTTTAGTCATCGATATCCCCTCGGTTTGTTTGGAAATCGTGGTAGTGGAAATGTGCCTCGGGTTAAGAAAAACGACAAAACGACAGAAAAGTAAATTATGCTAATGGAGTTTGGATGGGTATCTGGTAGGTAATTTTATACTAGACTTACGCACTGCTGCCACCAAAGTGTCTCGGTAATAGGCTTCAATCATCCGACGTTTTTGCCCTTCTCGCTTTTGACTGATGTTTTAATGAAAAAATGTGTATGAACTTTGAGATAAAGTTAAAGGGTAGTTGCTGTAGTAAAAGACACGATCCCTTTTGTTCAAAACTTTTGGTCTTTCTTTGCTCTCTAATTTCTCCTCTATTTCCTAATCCTACTATATATTACTATATTATATAAGCGCAAATGTGAGGACTTTTGTAGTCCTCACAATAATTTCCCAATTTTTTAAAAACTTTTTAATTAATTACTTTTATGTCCTAATCTTATTTATTTAAGTCAATTTTTTTGTTTTTTGTTTTTAAATCTACTTTTATTTATCGAACCTAGAAACTTTTGTAGTCCTCACAATAATTTTCAAATTTTTTAAAACTTTTTAATTAATTACTTTTAGGTCCTAATCTTATTTATTTAAGTCAATTTTTTTGTTTTTTTTTTTTAAAGTCTACTTTTCAAAAGCTATCGAACCTCCTACCTCATTTTTCACGTTCTTTGATTTTCGATTGGTGCTTGATATCCGCATTTGAGCCCAATTAATCCGGATAATTCGTACTTTCGCATCGCTTTATTCGGGGAGCGCTTCCTCAAAAGATTTTTTTCCATATCCATGTTCGACCCCTAATCCCTAATTAAGAGAGGAGCGGCTCCATCTATCGCACAAGTTAAATTATGTATTTGTCTTAAAAGTTCATTAACTATGTATAAATTATTTATTTAGAACTAAATAGCTTGAGAAAATTAGGATACATAAGTTATAATGTCAAATCGGTTCCAAATTTGATTTGAATTAAATAATTTCATCAAAATGGAAGTTAAAATATTAAAGGAGTGGAATGAAAATTTTGCTTTCATATAACTAAACATGGACTTCTGATAGGTATATTGTTGTTGTTGTTGTTGTTGTTGTAACTGTACTAACACAAATTATATTTCTTTAGTTAAAATATCTACTTTTATATCTTGAGTTTGGGCCCGGGCTTAGCACGGGCCTCACATAACTAGTATATATATATATATTCGAATCTTCTTTAGCACTCACTGAGTCATGAAAGATAAAGGAAAAAAATTGTCTTGCCTAATAGTCACGTCAATATTGTAGTTGAGGAACGTCCAATGCTAGAACTAATACATATATCTAATGGGTTATTATTTGAAATATCGTAGCTATGGCCACCTCATCCTTTCTTGCACATCACATATAGAAAGGAATTAGTAAAGAGTGTTGAGGGAGAATCAATTGTAAATACACCCAAGGGAAAACAAATACTCCTAAACCTTATTTTTTTTAAAAGAGATTGTTATTAGTATTTTTCTTCATAATACCCTGCTGGGCAAGTCAGATGTACATCTTTAATGATGCTTGTTTATCTTTTGACCTGCTTGATTGTCATGTATCCAAAGGTTACCTTCCCACATATTTCAACCAATTAGTCATGAATCATAAGGATATCTTTCCCACATATTTCAGATACCACTATTTGTCAGGATGTAGTATAAAGACAATTGGTGAGTGCATTGCAAATTTTTGTTTCTGCCCAATTCTAGAAGCACAGCCAATTTAAACACTTTATCTCACAAGGGAATTATCTACTCAACTAATACTGGGATAAATTGTGTTTTTCCTTATTGCAGATTAACGGCATCAAATGAAGGGAGCTAAGGATCCAGCTAGATGTTCCTTACCAAGTTAGCCATATCTGCATTTAGCTGCCAATAAATTTTTAGCTTTCTTCAGTTATATAAGTAAACCACAATACTGAACTGTTTTTTAAATAATACATAATGAACTAAATTTGCGTTATCCTACTTCTTAAAACTCAATAATTTTGATTAAATATTTTATATTTCTTGCACTCTTTTGTGCTAATTGTGTGATTTATAAAAATTCGCATAAAAGAAGCTTGATGCAATCGAACTCATCAAGATCATATGGCATATATAAATCTGTGTGATTGTCGATAAAAATGGGATTAATCTAATTATTCTTCTGAACTGAATAATTTGGACACAGCATATATATATCAGTACTACCGAAATTAATTGGTCAATTTAACTACACGAAGTTCGTAGATTTGTATGTTTGGGAGATTAATATCAGTTGTGAACGTATTGCTTATTTATCTTGCAGCCAATATAAGATCGTGGTCTAAGCGCATTAAATTGAGATGTGTATGTGCTGATGTTGAGACGACTATGTCTAAAGAAGAAAGGTGGGAGTGGCTCAGCTGTTAAAATACTTGAAATTGATGCATATAATAAGATATGTACGAGGATGGATTCACTTTAGATGCAAAGGGGCTTCAGACCAATCAATGGTACTTACTGCGGATTTTCACCTTCTCTATCAGCATGGAGACTATTTGGTTGCTCTGTATGTAAGTAGCGGAAAATGTAAATAGTTCAATCATATATGATGTATGATGTAAAGAATGTAATACTTGAAAATGTAAATAGTTCAATCATATATGATCTAAAGAATATGATCCTTCATATCTAACATAATGTTTCACTTGCCAATCATACAGTATCTGTGAATAATTTTTCAAAAGGATAAAATCAAACAGTTTATATATGATTTCCATGCTTATTTACTGGCACAGATTGTTATTACTACAATCTTGTGTCAAAACAAAATTAAAGATTAATAGTCTCAATTTTCACAAAGCACGGGCCATCTCTACCTAGTATATACATACATACATACATACATAGATACACCCCCCCCCCCCCCTCTTAATATAAGACTATATCTTTCCTCCACCTATCTTTGGACAATATTCACATAGGGAAAATGTATCTTTCAACGGACAGAAAATCATGGTTTTTTATCTGTTAAATATCTATTGAAGAACTACCCTTCTCAAATAGTAAGAGTACCATATAAATTGGAAAGAATATAAAAAAAAAAAAAAAAAAAAAATCAGGAGACCCGATTAAAGGATATGAGATAGTTTGTAGAATATGGTTAGGGGGTTGGCTCCATGTGGTTTTATATGTCCTTTTAACTTTTAAGAATATGCCTTTGAATGCAGGATTTTAGGAACATGTCTTTAAAAATTGTAATTTTACGAGAGAAAATAATTATTTGTAATATTGCTCAAATAAGTTTTTGTATTAATATTAGTTTACAAACATTGAAATATTTGTGACCCCAGACATCAGTATGCAACTATGCAAATAACTACTTCAAATATTTTAATGATTTGGCCTTCGTATTCGAAATTTTGTCACTTATTTCTAAAGAATTTATGCCTTGAATAAGTAAAATTTTCCATCATGCATAAATTGTTGGAAAACTTTATACACTCCACACAGGATCGCAAGTAAATCATTTGACAGAGATATGAATTCTTAGAAGAATAGCAAGGATACTTACCTTGATCCATTGTAAGAATTGATAGAAGAAAGTTATGATGTTCTGAGCCTTCACACGTTAATGTTTTCTGGTTCTTTTCTATGATGGGGAGAGAGAAGAATGATAACGTGTGTGGCATAGGGGTCACAACCAATTTAACTCTTCAGAAGAGACATGACTCTTCAAAGGTAACCTTTCAGAAATGGTGTAACTTTTCAGTTATGAACCCATCAATTATAACTGAATAGTTAACTAGGTTTCTATGCATATAAAATCCATTACCTTATAACATAAGATTTATATATAACCCATAAAAATAACACTTTATTATATCATAAAAATGGGTTTCTTTAATTGATGGTATATCTATGTACAATTATATTAAATATGTGAGTCCACTAAATAGCGAATTTCTAGCAATCTCCCACTTGGACCACGTATATTTCTGAAAAATTGTACGCAACCAAAAACTTTATAGTGCGCACAATTTGCTATCTCTAAGCAATCTGGTCCATTAATCGTACTGATATGGGATCAAAATGGTTTTCATAACATATATTTGTCACTAAACCCATCAATGGTCACGATATTAGCAAAATCAATGACATAGATCAAGTATGGATGCATAGCATGGAAATTGCATGTAAATTTGATCTCAGTCATGCCAATTTCCAATTGGTCCTGCTTTCAGAGCGGATCCAGGATTTAAAGGTTCCGGGTGCCACTCTCTCTTGTAAAAAGTAGATGTATTGCAATTTATATGGTCCAAATAGAATAAACATTTGATTGGTTGGATCAACTATCGCTTGCGGTTCAAGTTTTTTGTCTTTTCGATTTACATAGCTGAATATTATTCCAAATATTATATAGAACTAACTCAAGTTTGCAAGCATAATTACTACTCCTCTAACATAAAGAAGATTTCTTTTCTAAATCAGCCTGAACCAAGGCTAGACATACCCTTTTCTTTTGTATTTTGTTAAATAATTGAATCAAAAATAAAACAAAATGTAAAACTAAATATAAGAAACAACAACGGAAGAGAAGGAGGACAGTAAATATAAGAAACAACAACGGAAGAGAAGCTGGGACAGCAAGGAAAGATTATTAAATTTTTGACAATTTGGGAGAAGAGAAAGGATTTGTTGGAAGAAGAAAACTATTTACAATATTTTATGCTTAAAATAAAATAGAAAGGTAGAAAAATGGTACAAATCCAGTATGCTAGAAATGTTGTTAATGTTGTAGGAGCAGGGAATCGAACTTGGGTCCCTAGGGTGATTAACTTGGCATTAAGCCACTGTCACCACAGACTCTGTTTGTTCTTTGGGTGGCACAAATAATATTTATAAAATTTCTTATACATATATATGCACGGAGTTTCCACCGAGGCGTCCGGGTGGTGTGGCACTCCCACACTCTTACATAGATCCACCCTGCCTGCTTTATGACTTTAAATAGTCCAAAATCACTTTCTTACACTTTATGCAAAACCGCAGTTGAAAGTCAATAACTTTAGTTTCAGAGTTTTCAATAAACACACGAAATTCATAAATTTCATAAAACTTTAATCTGTAAAAAAAATATACTTAAACATGTCAAAAGCATAAATAAAACAACAAGCTCCCACTGAAGTGGCTCATCATAGAGTCCAACGACATCTATATAAGCTACAGGCTCATAAAAAAAAAAACTTTAGGTTGCAACCTTTCATGAGCGGATCCGCAATAATGGAGTTTGTACTAATATGATCTATTGACACGAGAAGCCTCTGAACTCTTTTCTTCCCAATCGGAAATTTAATATGTATATGCTTTAGTTTCGACGAACTTCAGATATACATATTCCAAACACATATATATCCTAAAAAAGGGCTCGTCTCAAGATACCTAACACAACATTATTATTTAGTCTTTGGAAATAAATAATAATTTGTAAGTGGTACTTGTAATACCTCGTACCTTCGGGCTAAGATTTGGCTCGTAAGATGATGATATAAAGATACCAAGATGGAAGGTGTAGAAGGTGTTTTGAAAACTAATAAAGTTTGTTACATCCCATGTCTTAGAACAAAGTTTAGACTTGTAGCGTTGGACTTGTAGCGTTGGAGTTTAGCGGAGAATTTGAAAGTTTGTGTGTTTTGCAAAAATGGTCGACAGGCCTACGTCGGGCACCCATAACCCCTTGATTCGTTGAGAATTTCAGAAAACTTAAAACATAAAAGTTATAGCCCTTTGAAGTATCTTTCCAACGGTATCTTGCAGAGCTCAAGTGGAGGTCTTTGCTAAGAGTTATACCTGTTTTACTAATCTTTGGTCGGAGCAGAATTTTCAAATTTTGGGTTACATTTTGAGCCTTTTTCCTACTTGAATTGGGACTCCTTATTTTATTATTTCATGAAGAAAAAAAAAAGTCCCTAACACTATTATAAACCCTAAGATGTTGTTCATACTCTTTCTACCTCAATCCCTAACGAATCTAGGAACTCCAATCCTTCAAGAACCGCAAGAAAATCATTCTTGCAATCAAGAAAAATCAAGAAACCTTCAAGAGTTTAGTTTGACAATCTTGTTTCTTGAGGTTTCCTCTAAGGTAAATCTTTCAATCAAGAATCTTTGAATTCTACAAGGTTACATCATTTCTAAACACTAGAATAAATCCATCCACCCCGGTACCCTATAAAAATCAAGAGTTGTAAAGAATTAGAGAAAACCCTAGTATTTTTCTGTTGACTTTCACTCCGACCAGCAATATTTAATTGGCGTTTTCCGGTAATCTAACCGTTGGATCGAGCCCAAATTTTAAATGAGTATTCATAACATGTAAGTCTAAAATTTGAATGGTGAAGATTGGATTTCGATGTCCGGAGCAGTGCCCTTTGAGCCACGAACAGTAGCTACAAAGATCAATGATAACTCTTCTTAAGGTTTCAAGTTCAAAGCTTTGTTTCTTCTTCAAAAAGTCCAGACCTTTTCTTCAAGTTTTGGAGCAACTAAGGTATGTAAAGTTTCTATCTACGTGTGGGAGCATCATTGTTCTTCCTCACGCCACGTTCTTCCATGAAAGTATGAGATTAGACAAAAACTAGGGTTCTAGATATGTTCATGATAACCCTAAGTATATATAATATGATAAACCATGTTTCTATGAATAGTTCGCTATTGTATTATTGATATTCCATTTTGGTTATTGAGAATCTGTCTGTAATTCATCAAAAATCCATCATTTGCATTTCATGGGTTCTTACATGCAAGTTATGAACTATTATGCTTATTTTCATGAAACTCTCACATGTCTCCATGTTTTCATGCAAGTTATATTATGTAATATATTCATGCTATATTATATCTACAAACCATGTTACAAGTCATGTTTATGAAAAATCATGGGCTTAGATGCCGCCTATATTCATGTTCATACTTTTGGGAGTTGCACAGATTACCGAGAAGGCTTAGATAGCCTGAAACAACGTTTGGCAGCGTAGAATAAGGATCGCTCCGCCCAGTTAGGATGATATCTTCATATTTTTCCCCATTGAGGGATTTGGATCCATTCATGTCATGTTCATGTCTTGTACCTCGGCAAGGTACAAGATGGCTTAGCTGATCGGGCAGAGATCAGACGCCACGTGTTAACGTGGTGGTTATATGTCGGTTATATTAATGTTCTCCTAACTTAAAATGTTTTTACTCATGTTATATATGTATTTATGTTCATGTATCGGATACTCGTGTTCATGACCGGACTTCGATTTTGTTTCGGCTCTTATCATGTTATTTCATGTGCCACGTTTATTTCATTCGGTTGCTTTACATACGGTACATTCAATGTCTTTGACGTCCCTTTCTATTGCACAGGGGCTGCGTTTCACGATGCGGTACGGACTTACGGACGACGGATCTACTCATAGGATCATCCACGTATCGGCTTTTGGTGAGCCCCATCTTCTTCGGGGTTTAGTCATTATTTACTTTTATGATAGTTATGCATTTAAGGTATGCTGGGGGCCTTGTCCCAGTAAGTATAGCAGTTCGAACTCATGTTAGAGGTTTCATAGACTAGCCAGCATGTTATGTCAGATGTTCAGCCTTCTTTGGCTTATTAACTATGACAATCCACATTTATATTTTTAAACAAGTATTTTATTTGATATTTTGAAATCTCATGTTTATTAAGGCTCATCATGTTTATGTCGTATTCCGCTCATGTTATATCTCATGATAATTCAGCAAGCCATGTGGTTCGCTCGGTCGCATACGCGAAGGCATCGAGTGCGTGTTACGTCGTGCCATGGTTCGGGGCGTGACAGTACTCTTATACATAGTTCATAAATATTGACTACCAAACCGGCCTAGTAATATGTCTTTCTTTGGACTGACACATTACCAGCATGATATTACTAAATGCATCACATATTCATGACTATCTATAATCTGGCCAAAATAATCTTCCTTTGGGATAATTATTTTGCATAGACAAAACATGCTTAATGTTCAATAGGAATAAATTTTATCTAATAGAGGTTACTTTGACAACATATTAGACTAATATATTCCATTTGAAATAAGAAGCACATGGTATAATTCCATTCCCAGTACAAATAACTATTTATTTTATGCTCAGCGGAAAAAAAAAAAAAAAAAAGACATCCCCAAAATGCAACTGGGAAAATACAGATCAATATTCACTTTATGCAAGAGTGCATTAGAACATCCAAAAAGCACTACAAAAATCTACATAAAGTTCTCGTAGAATAATACTGTCAAAAAATTCAAAGTTTTGTGTTTAACACAAATGAACTTGACACTAGTAAATTCCAACATCACCTTTGGGCAGAAGTTTGCAAACCGCATGGAACTTACTAACTATAGAACTGAAACAATTTAAATGCAAAAATTCTTTGAACTTTACCGTACCTTTGGGCAATCGAAAAAGTTTGTTCTTAATATTTAAATGTCTCATTCTACCCAAATCAATTCCCCATATTAACCGTACCTAGCAACCGGCTAATTTCCTAATGAATTGATTGCAATATTAATACCATACCTTTATAAGGTTGACACATCTTGACTATCAAATTTAAGATACTTTGGCTACTCTCAAATTTGTAGACTATAACCTTTGGTATTAATGATATTGTTTTAATTTTATAATACATATGAAATCTTCTGAACTTAATACTTTATGATCTTAGGGTGATTTAGAAACTCCTGAAACCTCATTAGATCTTGAAAAATTGACACTAAATTATCCTTTAATATATTTTGGTTTGCCCTTTAAAATATTAATCTCAACGAAACAGTCAAATAAAGATTAATAACTTAAACCAAAATAACACTTTAAAATTGCATAAACTTAAAAAAAAAAAAATATGCAGAATTGAATATGCACAAATGAGGACCAAACTGCATCTATTGCATAACATAGGAATCAAATTACAAAAAATGTAATTTATTTGAAATTGGATGAGCAATATAATACTTTAAGAATGATATAATTTCCTTAATATACTGACCAAAACTTCTGAAAGACCCGAAGAAGACGGGGAATAGGTTTTCTGTAACCTATCAATAGTGCCGCAAGGAATTATATGGTCGGAATATATTTAACTTTATATCCAAATTCAAATTTTCCAGAAGGAATATATGAATACCCATTTCAAAGTTAAGGCAAACTGAACTCATATGGTATTATTAGTGCAACTTATTTCTTACAGAGAAGTTGAAACAAAGACTTTTAAGGAAATAAATTACAAGAACATAACTCACGTAGTGGGATCACACCCTTTGATCTAATTCATCAATCAATATTTATAAAAATGGCATAGTGTGCAGAGAAGTTAACATCCATGTGCATCTATATCTCCACAGTGTGCAGAGAAGTTAACATCTATTTGCATCTATATCTCAAATGATAAAATACTCTTTTGCAATACCCTTCTCTAACAAAAACTAAAACACCCACCAAATGATATGACGAACCGTTTTAGCTAGCACTTTTCTCTATATACTAGAAGTCTTCGATTAGTCTCTATATGCTAGAAGTCTTCAATTAGTATTTGACTACTAGATGGTATCTTAATTCCAGTTAAGCAATACCAATGAAGAAGGATTAAGAGGACACGAACAGACTTCGGGGAATAAAACGTTTTGACACCGGCAAATACCATATAATCACGTTTTGCCTTCAATTGTCAAAGCCAATAAATATTCATTACGTCAGGCCCTATCAAATTATCCTTTTACTACCGGTCATGAATTTGAATCATACCATTAGGTAAAATGTAAATAGAATATGTTCTCAACCAAAACACTAACTTTTATTTCGATAAACAAATATCACGTCTAATGATCTAACTAGACCATGCTCTGATACCACTTGTTGGAAAACTTTATACACCTCACACAAGATGGTAAGTAAATCATTAGACAGAGATATGGATTCTTAGAAGAATATCAAGGGCACTTACCTTGATCCACTATAAGAATCGATAGAAGAAAGTTATGATCTTCTGAGACTTCACACATTAATGTTTTCTGGTTCTTTTCTATGATGGGGAGAGAGAAGAATGATAACGTGTGTGGTACAGGGACCATAACCAATTTAACTCTTCAGAAGAGACATGACTCTTTAAGGTAACCTTTTATAAGAGATGTAAATTTTCAGTTATGAACCCATCAATTATAACTGAATAGTTAACTAGGTTTCTACGCAAATAAAATCTATTACCTTATAACATAAGATTTATAAATAACCCATAAAAATAACACTTTATTAGATCAGAAAAATGAGCGTCTTTAATTGATAGCATATTTATGTACAATTATATTAAATATGTGAGTCCACTAAATAGAGAATTTCTAACATAAACTTGTTCCAGAAATAATGGTATCTTCTCCACCAATATAACCTAATTTTGAAGTTAGATAATGCAACAAAAGCACAACTTGCAATAAAAAGTATGAAAAATGGAAAAAAAAAAAAAAAAAAACGTGAATAACCTTGCATTTAGATATCAAAATTTGTTGACCATCTAAGATTTTGTTAAAATTGTGCCTTGAAACTAAACAATGAAAAACTGACTAATTGAGTGCTCACGCTTTCACGGTTGGAAATTGTTCAAACAAAAACGAGGAGAAAATAACAAAAGTAATCCCTTATGTTTAGGCCTTTAGGGGTTGATTTGAGATCATTTAATGCAAAGTTGAGCTATTTTAGTCCTTTAAGTTTATCAACATTGAGCACATACGATCTCCATTATATCTTGATAATTATCTTTAATGGAATTTATTCGTGAGAAGCATGTGACTCTTTTATACTAAAGAAAACCATTGAAACAGACATTTTCAGATTCATCTAATTCCCCCATTCATATCTTAAAAAACCTATTCAAGAGAACCGAACCCATTCATACTCGCTACCTTTTACCCTCAATTATCTGAAATAATGAATGAAAGAATGTTTGTCTTCCTCACACCTTCACTAACACCTCCGCTCTCGAAATCCTGAACTTATATTTTTTCTTAAGGTGCAAAATTAGGAGAAGTGAATCTGGAGAAGATCCTCCTAATGATTTCTTAAGCTTAAACGGTTCACGTGCTTTTCAAGAATCAATTCAGTAAAAAATAACTATCACTATATGTCGTAAATATTAACAGAGACTAAAAGAACGCTCAATTCTAATATAATTAAAGGACTAAAACTGCTCATGTTTATATTAAAAGACTAATTTAGACCAATCCAAAAACATAAGGATCTATTCTTGTCATTTCCTCCAAATATGAGGCATAAACCGAACTTTGGCAAATATTTCTAAGGCAATTCGGTACGAAGAACCAAACATAAAACATTACCTTCCTCCTACAAGCGATCCATAGTCAAAGCTCAAACCCTAACCATTCGACAACCGTATTAGTCATCACTGTAGTGAACGGTGAACGACGAATCAATGAGTGTTTGTCTTCCTTGGGCCTTAACGAACACTTTGCTATTGAAATCCTAAACTTATGTTTATTCTTAATGTGCAAAATTAGGAAAAATGAATCTATGGATGATTTCTTCAGCTTAAACGGTTCACGTGCTTTTCAACAATCAATTCGATGCAAAATAACTATCGTAGTGTGTTGTAAATATTAACAGAGGCTAAAAAAGTGCTCAATTTTAAATAGTAAAGGACTAAAACTGCTCGTGTTTATATTTAAAAGACTAATTTTAACCAATCCAAAAACATAGGAAATATTCTTGGCAATTTCTCCAAATAGGATGCATAAACTGAACTTTAGCAAAATAAGATGAGGACAATTTGGTACAGAAAGAACCAAACATACGACATTGGCTTTCCTCCTATCAGCAGCATCCACATAATCAAAGCTCAAACCTTAACCATTCAACAACCTTATCAGTCATCACTATAGTTTGGGGCGAGCCAAGTGTAACCAGGGGTTCATCCCCCGCATATTGAAGGTGAATTATACATACATACATACATACATATATATATATATATATATATATATATATATATATATATATATATATATGTATGTATATAGTTGATGTTGAACCTCCTTGACTTTTTCGTGTGTTAACTTCTTCATATTTTTAAACCCCCATAGTGAAAATTCTAGCTCCGCCACTTACTATGATGAAAGGTGAACGACGAATGAATGAGTGTTTGACTTCCTCGGACCTTCACTAACACCTTTCTTTGTCGAAATCCTAAACTTATGTTTATTCTTAAGGTGCAAAATTAGGAAAAATGAATCTATAAAAGATTCTCTTAATGATTTCTTCGGCGTAAACGATTCACGTGCTTTTTAACAATCAACTCGGTAAAAGATAACTATCGTCATGTGTTGTAAATATTAACAGAGACTAAAGAGTGCTCAATTCTAATATCAAGACTAAAGCTGCCCGTGTTTATATTTACAAAACCAATTTAGACCAATCTAAAAACATAAAGGGATTATTCTTGTCATTATCTCCAAGTACGATGCAAAACTCAACTTTAGCAAAATAAGTTGAGGATAATTTGGTAGAGAAAGAACCAAACACACGACATTGGCTTTCCTCCTATCAGCAACATCCATATAATCAAAGCTCAAATCCTAACCATTCAACAACCTTATCAATCATCACTCCGATGAACGGTGAACGGTGAACGATGAATGAATTAGTGTTTGTCTTCCTCGGACCTTCACTAACACTTTTGCTGTCAAAATCCTAAACTTATATTTATTCTTAAGGTGCAAATTTAGGAAAAATGAATCTATAAAAGATCCTCCTAATAATTTCTCCAGCTTAAACGATTCATGTGCTTTTCAAGAATAATTTGATAAAAAATAACTATCATCTTGTGTTGTAAATATTAACAGAAGTGCTTAATTCTAATATCATGAAAGGACTAAAGCCGCTCGTGTTTATATTAAAAAAAAAAAACCAATTTAGACTGATCCAAAAAGATAAAGCGAATATTCTTGTCATTATCTCCAAATAGGATGCATAAACTGAACATTGGCAAAATAAGCTGAGGACAATTTGGTACAGAAAGAACCAAACATATGACAACATCCTTAATTATAATCAAAGCTCAAACCCTAACCATTCAACAACCTTAACAGTCATCACTCCGATGAACAGTGAACGGCAAATGAATGAGTGTTTGTCTTCCTCGGACCTTCACTAACACTTTTGCTGTCGAAATCCTAAACTTAATGTTTATTCATTCTTAAGGTGCAAAATTAGGAAAAATGAATCTATAATTTATTCAGCTTAAACGGTTCACGAGCTTTTCAACAATCAATTCAGTAATGAAATAACTATCATCCTATGTTGTAAATATTAACAGAGACTTAAAAAAGTGCTCAATTCTAATATAATCAAAGGACTAAAACTGCTCGTATTTACATTAAAAAGACCAATTCAGACCAACCCAAAAACATAAAGGAACTATTCTAGTCATTTTCTCCAAATAGGAAGGCATAAAACTCAACTTTATCAAAACAAGTCGAGGACAATTTGGTACTACAAAGAACCAAACATACAACATAATCAAAAACTCAAACCCTAGCCATTCAAACAACCTTATCATTCATCACTTCCGGCAAACGGCGATGTCTCATTTCGGTAGATCTGGTCCACCGGACATCAAAGATACATTCTCTTTGCTAGTTCTCAACGTTACTTTCCGTAATTACCCTTTCTCTTTCCTTATATTTACAAATCAGCATTTTTTTTTTTTGTATAGTTGATGAATCTGATAGTCCATTTACAGGTACCACTGCTGATGATTTGTTTCCGTTATTCGATAAGTATGGAAAAGTCGTTGATGTCTTTATCCCTAGAGACCGAAGGTTAATTACTGTAATTTTATTTACATATTTGGCTATGTTTATGAACTTGTTGTTTGGATTTATTTGCTTTACTCCTTCGGTGTCCCAATCTAAGTGTCTTAGTAGGCGTTTGGCCATGAAAATAAAATATTTTTCACTTTATTTGGAATTTTTGAAGTTAGTATACTTTCTGCAAAGAATATTTGGTTGTTTGAATGTACTGAAAGTGAAAAATGTGAAGAAAAAATGAAAACGGGAATTTTAGGTGTTTCTGAATTCCATGGAATTTTGATGTCTGATGTTCAAATAAAGTGAAATTTTTCCGAGAAAAAAGGAAAATTTTTCATGGCCAAACAGGTCCTAAGTGTCTTAATTTGACTGGACACGGAATTTAAAAAATATAGGGTGGCTTTTCAATATTGTGGTTCTAAATTAAAGATGTGTGTAATGTACTAAAATATCCTTTGAATTTTGGCAAGTTTTAAACTTGCCATGTACTCCCTCTGATTCAAAAAGAGTGACCACTTAGTCATTTGCACACCCTTGACAAAATACTAACTCCTAGAAAAAATGATAATTTGACTAAACTACCCCTAATTAAATAGGTATGAGGATTTGGTCACTTAGCACTTAATAAGGGCAAATCTGGAAAAATTGGTAAGTGGAAACTCTTTTCGAACAAAAAATAAAAGGCTAAGTGGACACTCTTTTTGAACCGGAGGGAGTATGGTGCTTGAACTGTCAACTTACTAAATATAGAAAGGGGGCACTCTTTTTGGGACAGGCCAAAAAGGAAAGCAAGACACTTAAATTGAGACGGGCAGAGTACCTTTTTTTCTTTAACCTTTTGCTTGTAATATGTATTTTCCTTGGGTCATTGAGCAAACTTGTAAGCAATTTGTTGTCTTTTTATTTATTTGTTTATTTATCAACTACTTGGTTATATCATGTCTCAATTAATATGACGCATTTTATTGTAGGGCGATCTGAAGTGTTTGACATCATTAAACTAATAAAATCATCCTATACTTTACTTCTAACTTGATGAGTTCAAATTCATTTACTTTGCAAATTTAAATTCATTTGATATATTCTTTATCAAACAAACTTTTCAAACATTATCCTGAAATTTTATTTAACTACCATTAGTAATACGTAAGTCAAATTAATATTTTGAACTTCTGTATTATTTCTTCCCATTTGCCTACACCTTGGTGACCGACCATTATATAAATATGAAATGGGATGGGAAGGAAATGGTTTCTCCTTTTCAAGTGTTACTTCTGATTATTTTACATGACTTATGAACTGAGACGTGTATATGATGTCTTGGTGTTATCTTGATATGGAGATAGACAAAGATGTGGACCGTGTCCCTATTCCTTGACACATACAATGTTTATTTGGTGCTTTAGGACTGGAGATTCTAGGGGTTTTGCATTTGTGCGCTACAAGTATCAGGATGAGGCTCAAAAGGCAGTGGAAAAGCTCGATGGTAAGGGGTCACACTAATTTATGGGTGTTAGCCTTATGTTGCTGTTGATCACGCTAATATTTGGTCACAGGAAGAGTTGTAGATGGGCGGGAAATAATGGTTCGATTTGCAAAGTACGGCCCAAATGCTGAGAGAATGTAAGTTTTATTTGATGCAAGTATTCATTAAGTTGCTGAGCTTTCCTTGTTTAAAATTGTGATTTTCATTCTTGTATTTTTAGTTGCATTTTTATCCTATAAACTGAGTTGTAATAACCTTTTGTTTTGTGGAATAAAACAAATGTTTAATAGAGACTAGGATTGTTTTTGTGATCAGTGACAAAGGTAGAATTTTGGAGCCTGTAGATAGGACAAAAGGAAGGTCAAGAAGCCGCAGTCCAAGGCCAAGGTAAGAGCTTATTTATTTAATTATGCCACTTAAAGTGCTATCGTGGATGTTAGGATTTACATTAGAATAGAATTGTTTGTGCTAATGTAATCTTGCTCGTTGTCTGTTGATTAGTCATCATCAAACATTGGGGATATTTCCTATTGGGAAGTTCATGGGAATTTGTGATCATACGTTCTTTCTACGTCAAGGGCAATGTTTTTAAAAGTGAAAAGGAAAAAGAAGCAGCAAGGTCCATGGGACTTGAATCGAAAAGTGAGAAGTGAAGTGCACCACTTCTTTCAAGCAAAGCACACAATTTATTTATTTTTCTTTGAAGCATACAATATATAAGAAAACAAAAAATGGCATATATGAATTTAGTATTATACTAATAATCAAATTACATTAAAAAAACTAATTTCAGCATCCAATACACACCAAAATTTATCCAACTCCAAGTTGCGATTCAAAAAAAGGTTCTTACCCTGTAAAAAAAAAAAAAGATTCAAAACCCGTTGCTTTTCTTTTAATCAGTTTGCACGTCATTATTCGAAGCACACACTTCCTTGAAGCACACGACTTCCTTGAAGCGATAACCTTTGTTTCGCTTCACAATTAATAACAATGGTCAAGAGAAATGATCTTGAAAGTTCTCAAAGAACAGGTTAACACTGTCTTTAGTTGGGGTGGACAGAGAGCTTTTGTTGGAGGGGAACAAAAGAGTAGAGCCTTTTCCGTATCTGGTAAATAAGTATAACACTAGTGGAAGTTGAAGTAGAGAGTTTGATAGCGTTCCCTGGTTCTTTTTTTCTTTTCTTTTGGCAAACCCTTTCAAAATTGGACTGAAATAAGGAAAGGTATATCTATGGTTTTACTTGTCAGTACTAATCAACTAGGAGTAGAATGTCAGAATACTCCAACCTTATGGAAGTGAACATACAAGTTCCTTTTTCGTGAGCCTTCCCCTCTGTGGAATTAAACATAGCTTAAGTCATTCGGAGATGTAGTTTTCCCCCAATTTCTCAAAATATTATACTGTTGGCAAATATTTCCTATATTCAGTTTTACAATTTTTGATTTCTAACTGATTTTGATATTAAAAGAGTTAGTCGAAATCTTCTTCTGTAACTCAAATGTGCAGGATTTACTGGTAGAAAAATCTACTACCTGTTTGAGAGATGCTATTTCGGATCTCATGACCGTTTGCAATCAAAACATGTAAAAAATGCTGTTTAATTGGTTTTCTAGAAATTCCCTGTTCTTTCCGTCTTAATGAAATGTAGATGATCTGGCGTAAGGAATGGAAGGGAAATGGTGATTAGCCTAAGTTGACAAACTTGTGGGTTGGATTTTTCTATATTTTTTATTTGAATTTTCAGAGAATGTGTTCTGAATTGGGCTTGGGATTGTGTACAGAACAACCTGTAACTTCAAACCTATTATGGGTGTGGAATGTGGTGATCCCATCAAGGCATAATTAAATTTGAGCTTCTGTGGATAAGCATATTTTAGTGTTAGAATGGATACTGGTGTTAAAATGAATACTATCTTAACTCTTCCTTGTCCTCCCTTCGTTGATATTCTTATACTATCACCCATTTTCTCTCCAAAACAAGGTGGAAGTGGTCACAGAATCTTGCTTCCCTTTTGTGTTGTACTTGAGTTAAATGATTGACATTTTGCTTTGAGCTAAGAGATGTTGAAGAGTTGTATCCACAATCTGAACTTCACGTTTTTTTAATTTATTTTAGGCATCGAGATCATTATAGGGACAGGGATTCTAAAAGGAGAAGCCGAAGTAGAAGTAGAGGGAGGTATGACCGTGATCAGTACTGTGGGAGAGACAAAGATTACCGTCATCGGAGCAGAAGTCGCAGCCCTGATTACCACAAAGGTCGTGGGAGAGGTAAATATGATGAGGAGAGACGCAGCCGAAGTCGGTCTCATGGAAGGTAGAATTTTTTTGGGTTAATATTTTGCTTCTATCTCTCTCGTCCCCATGGAAAACTATTTTCATAAGCTTTGTCTAACGTTTCATTTTATATTTAAGTGCCTCCCCTGCTCGCCGAAGCCCCTCCCCTGCTCGCCGTAGCCCCTCCCCCGCTCGCCATAGCCCCATTCCTCGAAGGATCCCTTCTCCATGTAGAACAACCACTTCTAGAGATTCTAGTCCAGATGGACGTAATCACAAGGGCCGGTCTCCTACTCCAAAGAGTATCTCACCGCGGGGTAGACGTGCTGGTTCTCGCAGCCCCTTGCCGCATTCTGATGCTGATGTAAGTTGTGGCTGTCATACGTTGTTTTGTTATAGTATAAACTTGATGAAAAAGTATTATTTTGCTTTTGCAGGATTAAGAAGCAAGGGAGGAGGCCACGGTTGTAATCTGGCTTTGGTTGATGCTGCGTATCAGGACATTCCCAAATGAATGATCCTTTCATCTGTATTCTGCTTGCTAGAACTGATTGGCCCGACTTATTTATAAGGTTTAACTCCTTTTGTTGTACTTAATCCATCCCAGAACTTCTTTTGATTTTGTCCTCTGCTTTTTGGTATTATGGATTGGTGTTGTGATATTAAGATTTCTACTTTTGGTTTTATAATTACGCTTATGTGGATTTTCTTTTTGGCATTATTTGATTTCTTAATTCTTTTCTAATTCAAAGTATACTTGCATGGAATATTGTGATGGTATACCTTGTTGTAATTTACTTATGATGGGAATTATTGGCCTTCTATAGCTCCGTGAAAAGTCAGTGTGGCTGAATCACAAGATGATGCAGCAGTTGTTGATGCTGTTATATTTGCTGTTGGTTGTAATTTTGTTGCTGGTTTGTTCGCTGAATGGCAAGGAGATGCAGCAGCTGTAGAATGCTATTTTAACTTGGCTCATAATAATTTGTTGCTGGTGACATACTACTGTTTGTTGGTTGAATGGCAAGCAGATGCTGCAGCTGTTGGTGCTGTTTTAGCTTTGCTGTTGTAATTTTGTTGCCGGTGACAAATTACCATTCCTATACAAATGTTCAGGATGCTCATGATCGGTAAGGATAAGAAACTCCTGAATTACTAAAGTCACGCTAGGTTTATGCCTTTGGCCTGACAACCATTTCATTTGTCTCTCTTAACTTCATATTCTACCTTGGGAAGGTGTTAGTTAAGAAATCCATGCTTATATTCTTACCTTTCTTATTTTCATATGGGCAAATTAGTTTACACAAAACACAGTAGAACTTTCCTATGGCAATAGAAGGGGAATTGGGGCTTTTGATCTCTGAGGTCGTAATAGTTTAAATACACCACCTTTTAGGTGAGGTTATGGGATAGCGGCTAGGGTACTTTCATTTGAACTCTGGTTGATTGATGCAAGTAGTGGGGTAAATTACTGTGTTAAGGGTGCTCTCTCCCTAGGAATTTGTACCTTTTTGCTAGATGGATATGGATTTGACTAGCTTGATGAGGAAGTTGGGAAAGGTAACTAGATATCGCTTAGGGATCATTTGGTTATTCTTTGTTACACAATACTTTGCAGGGTTGGCTCGTTATTTTTTTTTTTTTTTGGTTAATGAGGCTGTAATGAGAACTTCAAAAGCAAAATTATTTTGCCGATCTATGCAGTCATTCCATGTCCGTGCATGTTGAAGATAGTTCTTACAAGGCCTTCTTACAAATTACTGTTGCGAAGTTCCATGTTGCAGCAGAAAGTTCCATGTTGTATCGACAAAAAGAACAATCCTTCAATTTCATTGGGGCCATTTATTATTCTTTCTTTAATCTTTTTTAAAACAAAATTGTGATCCGATGATAATAACTTGCCAATTGAACAATTTCCCTGTATAAAATTCTATCGCTAAGAATATTTCATACCTGGTGTGTACAATAAACCAATAAATGTATAGTGTATTTACATATACACTTGTATCTTTTAACGATGATTGAATAATATATAAACTGATTGCCTCAGAGTTAAGAGGCTCTTTAAGGCATTCATTCCCTAGTATAGAGCCCGGCTTGCCTAGCTTATAAAGCTGGCACTCGATCTTATTTTAGAGAATTTGATCTCTATCTTTCAACAACTGAACGAACAATTGCTTAAGAATAAGAAAGGGCTTTAGAATTGGATGTGGATGAAATGGCTTCTTGCAACTGTGACGCCTTTGCTTCTTGCTTTATTTTACTTGATAAAGCAACCATTCACGCCTAAAAACAAATAAATACTTTAACAAATTTTGCTGGAGTAGTCGACAATTTGTGATTTGTAGAATGTGTTGCTAATTATTTCAATTCCATCACGCCTCTTGATTTCCAACGCCATTATTGTTTGCTTTAGCTTCAAATGTTTTCTAGTTCGATAGGCATATAATTTGCCAAAGTATAATTATTCCCTTCCAATAATTATATTGTGTAAATGAGAAATTACGTAAGAAGGATCAATTTCCACCACTTTTGCGAAAAGTGAATTATTTCTGAAACTCCTGCCCAATAACGTGTATTCCATTTGACGTATAAATCGAAAAATGCCTATAATTGGTCCAAGTTAACCATACATTACGTAGTAGCTTTGCTTGCTAGTGTGTTAGTTTCATAGTTTATTGTAATAATAATACACCTCATATTTGGCACTCAGTAAAATTATATAGAGGGAAAACCAAGGGAGTATTTGATTAAATTACAAGGTATTTAGGATAAGTACAAATTAAGGTAGACATAGACCAATAACTGCTTTACCTAAAACCCCGTTCAAACAAGTGCTTTTGCTTTCTCAATTAACACTAGCACAAATTTTTCTTTCGGGTTTTAGTTTAATTTAAAGAACAATAAAATTAATTTGAGTTGGTTTAATTAAATGAGACTTTTCTCCTTCTTGGGTGGGCCATCTGAGCAAATATTGGAACTATTCCAAGCTACATGGCCCGTATGTCTATTAGCCCATCAATTACGAAATGATTTTTTAATATGTATGCAGAAATCTCCCAATAAATTTCCACAACATCCTTTTAATTCATTGTATAATGATTCAGTGACTCATTGACTCACTGGTCTTATAATTAGGGGTGTTAAATAGATAAAACCACTATACTAGTATTTGATAAAATTACAAGACATCTATAATAAATACATAGGTACACATAGATTTGTAACTGCTTTACCTAAAACCTAGTTCAAACAAGGGCTTTGGCTTTCTCAATTACACATCTTTTTTTCCTTCTGGCAAAACATAACTGTTAAAAGAACAAAAAAATAAAAATTGGAGAGTAAATTTGGGTTGATTGTGAGACTTTATTTTTTTTTTCTATGTATTTACTTTTCTTGTAGCCTATATCACACTACAAGGAAAATATACAAAAATATTTTGGGCTTGTCTATTAGCCCATCAATTACGAAATGAATTTTGAATAATTCTGGACAAGATCTCTCAAATACATTTCCACAAATTTAAGCTTAGGCCACAATTGAAACGTTATCTCCAAACACCCTTTTAATTTGTTGGTATATACTTCCATGGATAAAGAGACATTGACTCATTGACTCATTGACTTCAAAGTCGTTCTAATTCTACCCGTATTTTACAACCTGGAAATAAATTCCATTGACTCACAAGTCTTGTAATAATTCTCTACAGTATAAAACTCTGTCCCGCACAAGTTCTTCACAAACCAAAACAATCTTCACAAACCAAAACAATCAATTGAATTCTTTTATCCATGATGATGGTTCCCGAGAGTATTTTCTTTCCTTCAATTTTCCACTCTCTTATATCTCTTCTTCATAGTTACTTTTGCTTCCACTGAGGAAGCAACTGCTCTCCTCAAATGGAAAGCAACTCTCCTAAACCAGAATAATTCCTTATTGGATTCTTGGACATTAAGTACTGATGCATGCAGGGATTGGTATGGAGTTATATGCTTAAATGGTAGGGTAAACATGTTGAATATTACAAATGCTAGTGTCATTGGCACACTCTATGTTTTTTTCATTTTCATCACTCCCTTTTCTTGAATTTGTTGATCTTAGCATGAACCAGCTCTCTGGTATCATCCCACTAGAAATTGGAAAGCTCACTAATCTTGTTTATCTTGACTTGTCGATGAACCATCTTTCTAGTTCAATCCCATCACAAAACCATCTTTCAAACTTGAGACTCCAAATCTTTGACAACCATTTAAATGGTTCCATACCTGAGAAATTCTAAAACTTGTCGATCCTATTCCTAGTTATTGGGGAATTGGAAAGAAACCAATTGGAATTAGGCAAAATAGGTAGACTTAACCGAGCTCAAAATTTTGTTTTTTATTCTCCAATGAATTGTCGGTCCCATTCCTAGTGAATCGGGGAATCTGAAAAACCTCACTGATCTGGATTTATCCAATAATCAACTTAGTGATTCAATTCCAATCACTCTAGGTGACTTAACTGAGCTCAAATTTTTGTATCTTCCTTCTAACCAACTTTCTGATCCCATTCCTAGTGAATTGGGGAATATGAAAAACCTCACTGTACTGGAATTATCACATAATCAACTTAGTGGTTCAATTCCAATTACTCTAGGTGAGTTAACTGAGCTCAAAATTTTGTATTTTTTATCCTAACCAACTTTCTGACTCCATTCCTAGTGAGTTGGGTATCTGAAAAACCTCACTGATTTGTCATTATCCAATAATCAACTTAGTGGTTCAATTCCAATTACTCTAGGTGACTTAACTGAGCTCAAAATTTTGTATCTTTATTCTAACCAACTTTCTGGTCCCATTCCTAGTGAGTTGGGGAATCTGAAAAACCTCACTGATTTGGCATTATCCAGTAATAAACTTAGTGGTTTAATTCCAATTACTCTAGGTGACTTAACTGAGCTCAAAATTTTGTATCTTTATTCTAACCAACTTTCTGGTCCCATTCCTAGTGAGTTGGGGAATCTGAAAAACCTCGTTGATATGCAATTATCACATAATCAGCTTAGTGGTTCAATTCCAATTACTCTAGGTGACTTAACCGAGCTCAAAATTTTGTATTTTTATCCTAACCAACTTTTTGGCTCCATTCCTAGTGAGTTGGGGAATCTTAAAAACCTTGCTGATTTGTCTTTATCACATAATCAACTTAGTGGTTCAATTCCAATTACTCTAGGTGATTTAACTGAGCTCAAAATTTTGTATTTTTATTCTAACCAACTTTCTGGCTCCATTCCTAGTGAGTTGGGGAATCTGAAAAACCTCACTGATCTGGATTTATCCAATAATCAACTTAGTGGTTCAATTCCAATTACTCTAGGTGACTTACCTGAGCTCAAAATTTTGTTCCTTTTTTTCAAACCAACTTTCTGGTCCCATTCCTAGTGAGTTGGGGAATCTGAAAAACCTCACTGCTCTGGAATTATCCAATAAACAACGGAAAAAGGGCCAAATATACCATTGTACTATGAGAAAAGGTTCAAATATACCCTTATTATACTTTGAGTCCAAATATACCCCTGCCGTTATACTATAGGTTCAAATATACCCCTCCTTCATTAAGTTTGTCCAAAGTGGACATCTAGCTCAAAATTTTGTATCTTTAATAATTAGGAATGGGTTCGTCCCATTCCTAGTGAGTTGGGGACCTCGCCGCCCCTAAAAACCTCCCTTTATTTGTTCATTATCACTAATAAAAGTGGTTTAATTCCATCATTACTCCAAAAAGACTTGATAAAACTGAGCTCAAAGCTTTGTATCTTTATTCTAACCAACTTTCGGTCCCATTCGCAAAAATAAAATGGGCAAATGACAAAAGTTGTCTAACAAACACATCGCAAAAAAGATTATCAAATAAATCTTTTTTTTTAGAATGCCAATTCCAAGAGTCAATTTTTGGGGAATTGAAAAACCGATCTTATTTTCCCGATTTGGCATTATGGAATCAAATAAACTTAGTGGTTTAATTCCCATTAATAGGTGACTTAACTGAGCTTAAAATTTTGTATCTTTATTCTAACACCTTTGGACACAACGAGTTATGGTCCCATTGAAATTGATTTTTGTTCGATGGGAATAAAAAAAACCTAAGTTGATTTGGAATTCACATCACAAAATGCAAAGCACCGGCTCAATTCCAAAAGCTAAAGGTGACTTGTGATGAACCAAATCTTTGTATCTTCATTCTAACCAACTTTTCGGTCCCATTCCTAGTGAGTTGGGGAATGGAGGGAAAGAAGTTTTAGTGGTGAATTATCCACTAATCAACTAAAGTGGGTCCAATTCCTAGTGAGTTGGGGAATCTGAAAAACCTCACTGATTTGGCATTATCCAGTAATAAACTTAGTGGTTTAATTCCAATTACTCTATGTGACTTGGACAAACTCAAAATTTTGTATCTTTATTCTAATAGTATAACGACAGGGGTCCCATTTTAGATCCAAAGTATGAGAGGGGTATATTTAAACCTTTTCTCATATTAAAGGGGATTTGGAATTATCCCAAAATCAGCTTACCGGTTCAATTCCAATTGCTCTAGGTGACTTAACTGAGCTCAAAGCTTTGTATCTTCATTCTAACCAACTTTCTGGTCCCATTCCTAGTGAATTGGGGAATTTGAAAAATCTCATTGTACTGGAATTATCACTTAATCAACTTTCAGGCCATTTGCCAGACCAGCTTTGCCAAGGTGGGAAACTTGAGAACTTCATTGTGGATAGCAACAAGCTAACAGGGCCAATACCAAGTAGCTTGAGGAAGTGCTCTAGTTTCAAAAGGGTTCGGTTTGGGAACAATAGTTTCACTGGGAATTTATCCGAAGCTTTTGGCATCTATCCCGAGCTTCAGTTCATTGATTTGAGTGACAATGATTTTCATGGTGAACTCAGCAGCAATTGGGGGAAATGCAAGAATTTAACTGATTTGCGAATAGCCAGAAATAAAATCAGTGGTAGCATACCACCAGAGATTGGAAATGTCAAAGGGCTTCTAGGACTTGATCTTTCATCGAATCATTTGATTGGGCAGATTCCTAAAGAAATTGGAGATTTAACCTCTCTAGTTAATCTTTTTGTGCAAAACAACAACATTTTTGGCAACATACCCGGGGAACTTGGGTCACTGAAAAAATTAGAGTCCCTTGATCTATCAGGTAATAGATTGAATAGGTCGATCCCATTTTTTTAGGAGATTACGTGCATTGATTCTGTTGAACCTGAGCAATAACAAATTTGGGCAGAAAATTCCAATGGAGATAGGGAGGATAACTCGGCTTAATACACTTGATTTGAGCCATAATCATCTTGTTTGAGAAATACCCCGTTATCTAGCCAATTTGAAGAGCTTGGTAAGCTTAAATCTTTCCCACAATGGCCTCTCTAGCCGCATTCCTGAAGAATTTGAAAGTTTAACTGGTTTGTAGGATGTCGTGTTGTCATACAATGAGTTGGAAGGTCCAATCCCTAATAATAAAGCTTTTATCAATGCCTCATTGGAGGGCAATAAAGGTATTTGCGGCAATATAATAGGACTCCAGGCTTGCGAAAGGCCATCTTCTGTGGTGAACAAGCAGTCAGTGGTGAAGAGACGTAAGCTCATCCTCATCACTGTACTTCCTGTTATGAGAGCACTAGCACTACTCTGTGCTTCCATTGGTGTTCTCTTTATGTGTGATAAAAGAAGAAAAGTTAGAGACGTTGAAAGATGTGATGATGGTTGGATTTCGATATCCATGTTAGATGGAAAGGGATTATACAGAGATATCTTAAACGCCACAGAGGAGTTTGATGCAATATTTTGCATCCGGCAAGGAGGGCATGGAAGCGTTTACAAGGTAAACCTTCCATCATTAGGGAATATAGCTGTAAAGAGACTTTATTTGAGAATACACATTACAAAAGCTTTATGAATGAAGTAAGGGCATTGATTGGGATTAAGCACCAGAACATCGTGAACCTTTATAGCTATTGTTCGAATGCCCAAAACACGTTGTTGGTTTACGAGTATGTGGAGAGGGGGAGTTTGTTTAGTATTTTGAGCAATGAAGTTGAGTCCAAGAAATTGGATTGGCTTTAAAGGGTGAATATCATCAAAGGTGTTGCTTTTGCTTTATCTTACTTGCCCCAGGATTGTTCACTATCGATTGTTCATCGAGACATATCAAGCAGTAACGTGTTGCTTGATTTCGAGTATGAAGCTCGTGTTTCAGATTTTGGCATAGCTAAGCTTCTCAAGCCAAACTCATCCAATTGCACTACACTTGCAGGCACATATGGCTATGTAGCACCTGGTAAGGTCTAACTTTATTTATTATCCTTGTTTTAAAACTTCATGAACTATAGCCGAACACTCTCTACACTGTTTTTATCTCATTTACATGTTTAATTGTTAGTATAACTTTCGGAAATTATATTGTTTCAAATCTTGCTTATACAATGAAGGTTACACAAACGTGTGATGTCTATAGCTTTGGAGTATTAGCATTGGAGATAATCAAAGGAAAGTATGTTGGGGAATACATTACTGTGCTAGCAAATTCGTCGACTAAAGATCATGTGCAGCTTAGCGCTTTGCTAGACGAATGCCTTCCGTATCCTGAAGATAGAGTAAAAGAGGTTTTGGTTTTTATCATCAAGCTAACAAGTTCTTGTTTGCTTGAAACTCCAAAATCGAGGCCAACAATGCACTTCATCTCTCATAGGTTATCATCAATGAATCCACGTCCACTTACTCATGTAAGGCGAGCTATATAGGCGTGGGCATGGTACGGTATTTGAAACTTCAGTACGGTAATTTCGGTTTTCGGTTTTTAAAAATACTATACCATTACCATACCAAATTAATTTGGTATGGTTTTGTATTTTGTTGTATGAAAATGAAAAAACTTTGACCTACATATACTCATATCGTGGAGAATTATGACTTCCGCTACTTAAGAAACGCTTCAATTATTATGTACTTAACACCTTACACATGTAACAATATTCAAAAGAAAGTACAAGCAATCCCATCGTAAATCAATTACACAAAAAAGACATTTAAATCAAGATAGATAGAGTAGTCAAAGTTTCAACATTTAAACAATTAGTTTTCTAATAATACTAGTTTATCTATTTGTTAGTATTATAATATTAAGATTTATGAATTGTATATGTAATTATATACTTCAGTATGGTATTCGGTATTTTTTTTATGAATATCGAATATCGTACTGAATACCAAACTTTTTAAAAATACATACCAAATACCGTGGTATAAAAAATTTCAATTTCGGTATGGTACTCGGTATCTACCATACCATGCCCACCCCTAGAGCGATATAATCCCTGAGATGTGAGGTGTCTTTGTATGAAAATGAATAAACTTTGAAATAATGATTGTGCAAGTTATTTTTAATGCCAAAATTATGAATAGTATTGTTGTATAGGGTGCTTATTGTATTAGAGTGTATAAAAGTAAGGACATGCCATAAATTAATGAAAACAAGCTTCATATTTGCTAAATACTGATGTTGTGGGATGGAATGATTGCTTCTAACCAAGTGACGAGAGATCCAATTTTAGAAAAAAAGGACATCAAATTTGTGCTGCCATTATTTTTCTGAGTTGAGTTCTCCAAATTAAATACTGTTTTGAATACAATAAAACTAAGTATCCAATTTTAGAAAAAAAGGACGTCAAGAGAATAGTTTGATAATAAGTTGACATCTATTTTAACAATGAGCAGTTCTGAACTTTTTCCACTTGTGCATCTTCTGTTATTCAACAATGTACTAACTAAATTTCTTTCGCATTTAACACAGCTGAAATTTATCATTTTTTTTATATTTTCAGAAATTGGATAATTAACCTTACCCCATTAGTTCTAGATATTCCAACTGTAGGACCACTAAGCATGGTGAAGAGCTGGATATTTTTAGAAGGAGAATTGAAAATGCTAATTTATTAAGCCTTTACTCCATTTACCTACCCTTCTCTTGGTTTGCTACATAAAAGAGGAAGTTGAAAGAGCTAAAACTCACCAGAAATTCTTTCATCACTTCCATTTATAACAAAGTTTAAAACGTCTAGACTTGTAACTTTTTTATTTATTGAGGTCACACATGTTCTGTTTCTATACACCATCAATTGGCAATTTTGTGCCTACTTTAGTGGATAACTTTGTGTTCATATTTGTTAAGCTACTCTATATATAGACCAATATTGAAAGTATAATACTTTGTTTTAGATCGATAACTTAGTAGGAAAAATGGCAATTGGCGACATGGCTGTTGATGGACAAGTTAGCGATAACCGCTTTAACAGGAAGATAACATTTGCGGTTGTTATCACTAGCATTGTTGCTGCATTAGGCGGCCTAATTTTCGGATTTGATATTGGAATTTCAGGTAAATATACTTCTTTTCTTTTTCCTTATCCATTTTATTAGACTAATCGGGTTCCAATTTTTTTGGCGTTAAAACAACTGGTAATCGTAGAATATACGTGCACTCACAAACTCTTTTTGTTTTCCGATAAGCAGTTTAAAAAGGAACTTCCTGAGCATTTCTTTTCGAGCCAGTGAATCAGAAATTGTGAATTTATAAGTCATAGAAAATTGGCTATTAACAGGGATGAACAGACTTACATTATGTTATCTTTTGTGTCCAAGGAAAGAATTTATACTTATTTTTGGAAAGAACATTTCTAGGATATAACAGAAACCACTGGCTAGACATTGTCTCATTCGGTTGTGAAATTCAGACTGATGTACAAATCAGAAATAAATTAACGAACAAAATGGACATTGTAAGGGTTAATTTCACGGTATGATCACTTGAACTTGTTAGAGTACCACATTGGTTGGGGAATGGGCTGGTGATATGCTTATATGGACTTGAGCAATCCTCCCCTTATGAGCTAGCTTTTGGAGTTAAGTTAGGCTCAATTGTCATATCTTTACAGAACTTTGTCTGCAGAGATTTAATCAGTTTAATTTTTACATCAGGTGGAGTGACAACAATGAAGCCATTCCTTGAAAAATTCTTCCCATCAATACTGAAGAAGGCAGCATCTACTGGTGCTGAAGCAAACGTGTATTGTGTATATAATAGTGAGCTAAAATTCCTTAATCCCTTCCATTTATAACAAAGTTTAAAACGTCTAGACTTGTAACTAGTTATTTATTGAGGTTGCACATGTTCTGTTTCTATACGCCATTAATTGGCAATTTCGTGCCTACTTTAGTGGATAAATTTTTGTTCATATATGTGAAGCTACTCTATATATAGACCAATATTGGAAGTATAATACTTTGTTTTAGATCTCTTCAAGTAGCTGGGAACTGAGTAGGAAAAATGGCAATTGATGGCATGGCTGTTGATGGACAAGTTAGCGATAACCACTTTAATAGGAAGATAATTAACATTTGCGGTTGTCATCACTACCATTGTTGCTGCATCAGGCGGCCTCATTTTTGGATTTGATATTGGAATATTAGGTAAATATACTTCTTTTCTTTTTCATTGTCCATTTTATTAGACTGATCGAGTTCCAGTTTTCTGGCGTTGAAACAACCGGTAATCGTAGAATATACTTGCAGTCAAAAACTCATTTTGTTTTTCGATAAGCAGTTTAAAAAGGAACTCTCTGAGCATTTCTTTTCGAGCTAGTGAATCCGAAATTGTGAATTTATGAGAGTCATAGAAAATTGCCTATTAACAGGGATGAAGTGAGTTATATTACGCTATCTTTCGTGTCCAAGGAAAGAAGATATACTATTTATTTTTGGAATGAAAATTTATAGGATATTATCGAAACCACTGGCTAGACATTGTCTCATTCGTTTGTGAAATTCATACTGATATACAAATCATAAACAAATAAATGAACAAAAAGGACATTGTGAGGGTCAATTTCACGTATGATCACTTGAACCTGTTAGAGTACCACATTGGTTGGGGAAGGCAGCATCTGAAGCAAACGTGTCTTGTGTATACGACAGTGAGGTCTTAACAGCCTTCACGTTACTCTGTATAGCTGGTTGGTTGCGTCTCTCGTAGCTGGTCGTCTCACGACAGCCAGGACGAAGAAACATAATGGTAGTAGGAGGTTGCACTTTCTTTGCTGGTGCTCTTATCAATGGTGCTGCTCAAAACATTTCTATGCTCATCTTGGGTCGCATTTTCCTAGGCTTTGGTGTCGGCTTTACTAACCAGGTAGCAAAACATAGAGTCTAGTAATCTTATTTTGGTAAGTACAACAAATAATCTGATATAGTGTGAAATATTGTTTACATCGCCAGTCATTATTTCAGTTAAAATCATTATTTTGATTCAAGTTAACTTATTGATAAAATTGAAACTTCAATGTAAGGATTTCTTAACATTAAAATGAAGAGATTAAAGAACATGCATGCTTTATATTTTGACAAAAAAAGTATTTACCATCTGTATTTTTGACAAAAAAAGTATTCATCATGTAAAGCAGTAAAGGGACAAAGGAGACATAATTTGATTATGAGTGACGAACTATTTGGTCACTTAAAATTCATATTTCCTCAAAAAAAAAAAATTTGTGACGAAAAAAAATCATCAAACATTCGTCCCCAAACCATGGGTCACTAAAAGTATACAAAGACAATTTAGTGTTTCATCGCTAAATAAAGTTTATTTGCTACAAAAAACAATTTCGTCCTTAAATGCATGTTATCTATGACGAACTTTTTCGTCAAAAAAAGTATAAATTTTGTGGTTGATATTGTGTTTTTGTCACTAAAAAGAAAATTAATGCCGACGAAATAATCTTGTCACTAACTACTGTTTTAATCAGTGACGATCATAATTGTCTTTAAACTAATATGTAATTTGTAGCTGAAAAAAATAATAATTTCGTCACTAAAAACAATCTTTCATATACAAAAAAAGATTCGTCAGTAAGTACATAAGTTTGTGACCAAAAAAAAAAAAAAAAAATCTTATAGTAAAAGAACTATCATGTCGTCGCTAAAAATATTGTTTTCACCAACAAAACAAAATTGTCACTATAAATTGTGATTATTGGTGACAGTTATAATTATCGTCAAATACAAATTTAATTCGTACTCAATAAAGCGATTTTAGGACAAATTAGTGTCACTAAATATAATCATTTGCGACGAACTAGTTCGTTGGTGACGAAAATGTGATTTGCCTATAAAGTATAATGCATTCATTATTAAAGAATTAACTTTAAGGATTAAAAGAATTAGAATTCATTGTATAAATTAAGCAAGTATGTATTTTATCTTTAATAATATACAAATGAAAATAACGTAAATACATGAACATTAATAAATTAAGAAAATAAAAATAAAGTTAAATCTATTCAACATGAAATGTAATTACAATACATGAACATTGATAAATTAAAAAGACAAAAGTATATTGCTTCCTTATATGTTAATGTAGCTTCACTCATCTAGTAATGTTATTCTTGAATTTGTTTCCACCTTCATTACCTGTGTGAAGCAAAAAAAAATACATACTGTTAGGCACTTTTTGATATCGAAATCAAAATAAAATATATTTCAAATTTCAATCACAAGATTAATATTAATTTCTGAAACAAATAATAAGTAAGAAAGAAGTACGAGTAAGGATACTCATCAAAGTTGCACAGTAAATTAGTTTATTACCCGGTATTTCAGTGTTCAATTGAAAAGCCATATATAAATCCTAGAATTTTCAGCCCAGAAAATACCTCTTCATGGTCGAAGACCCGTCATTGCTGATTGAACAAAATCACTGACTTTTGAAACCGTTTGCATATACTGCACACAAAAAAGAATTTACCTTAAAAAAGATTTTCTGAACCATTAAAAAAGTAAAGGGAAGGAGGGTTTCAGTTTAATTACTATGAGGATATAGCCTTTGGCATCCCATAATTATATTTTAGTATCAAATAGAGGTTTGCTATACAGAGGTTAAGATTGGAGGTTATATTACATAGATGAGATGGAAAGTGGAGATATGGGGGGAGAAAATGGGATTGGACACGGCAGTGTTGAAGTATTTGTTTCAAAGAGGGATTTGTGAAAAGAAAAGGGGAATGTTGGGATTTTATTTAAATATAAATTAATTAAAGTGTTTTAAAAGAAAAGGTGTATGTCTTTTAATTAAAGGGTGTCCTTTCATTTTTGGGTTACCAATAATTCTATTTAAACCCAACAACTTTTAATCGAAGTAAACTTTTTTCTTTCTACCAAGAGAAAAAAAAAAATCTTTTTCCTTCTACAACAAAATTCTGCACTTGAAAACCGGAAAAGTTATTGCTTTCCTAAGACGAAATTTTTCACTGTTTGCTCAGTGCAGATTTCCAAAGGCTTGTCATATCCACTAAAACTATTTGCGTACAATCCCATAGCAATCTCACAGAGGAGAGAGAGCAAATATCATTTTTAGGAAAGTGTTTCGTACGTGTTTCAAGCATCCAATCCTGTGTTCGTTATTCATATTGTCAAACTTCATCTTTGTGTTCTTTTTCATATATTTTTGTGTTCTTGAATTATAATTTTCCAACAATCTAAAAACGATATTTATTTATTTTGGTTTGGGGACATTCGTTTCTTTTGCTGCATTGAAGTTTGGTGATATTTCTTGCATTCGGAAGTAGAAGATTTTTCTGCTTTGGATGTATATAGCAGCGACGGTGACGGATACACAATAGAAGATGTAAACAGTTTTCCTAATGAAACTGTTATACCGTGAAATTAACCTGCCATCCTAGGCTATGTGAAGATTATGGGTTGTTGCAAAGAAAAATTAAAATTTGCTGCTGTGATAAAATCATTTAATATGGGGTAATATTATGAAGAAGTTGGCGTGGATCTCTATCTTGACGGAGTAGATTTTTCTTTCTACGAAATTATCAAAAAGTGGAGTAGATTTTGGATCCTTTTCCATGCTTCAGTCCATGCTGTGTAGACAAAGCAGTGGAAAGAGACCACATAAATTTAATTGTTGAGATTTTGTTACACGGCATACGCTGTGTGGTTAATATGGGGAATCAATTTAGGTCAACTTCAGATAAGCATACAATGCGGGTATTTAGTCTTTATTTTTGAAGCAGATATCTCTACTGAAAGTATTTGTTAAAATTGATGTTTCGGGATTCAAAACTGAAGAAAACTACTACAATGACATGAGTCAAGGAAAAAATGGCAACTAATCAGGTTCTACTTTCTTAACTTCATTATTTATTCCTCGTGAGTTTTGTGAAATTTGATTTTATAACTTAGAGATAATAATTTACTTTGTGATGATCTTGATATGCTTGTTAATTTAAGGAATAACATTTTCTTACAGTGATCATTGTGATTCGTAAGTTTTGCATAAAAGATCATATGTGAGTTTACTTTCAAGTTATAGGATAATATAAAATAATATATTATTTGCAAGTACGTGTCTATACCTGAAAGTTGCTATAAGAATCTGAGATCTAAAGAGCATGAGTTAGTGAATTGAGTTTTCTCTATATCTGATATGAAATGGCACTTGATATGTTTAAAATGTGGGGCATTTGACTTATATAATTAGAAGTCAACTTTAGACAATTATTTTTATGCCTTCAAAGTGGAAAAGTTGTGTTCTTTCATGAATGGGCGTCATTTAAAAAAATTGTATACGTTCATGAATACTTGAAAAGTTGTATATAAACTAAAGTATATGGTGATTATTTTATGCTAGTTAGTTTGTGGATATGTTATTACAAGCAATGATTTGAAGAACTTAGATATATATTGGTGGATATTGACATATATAAGAGTAATTATTTTGTGCTAGTTGTATATATGTTGATGGTACGTTGTAACCAATAACATAATAGAGACGAAGATGTTACTATCTTCCATATTCGAAATAAAGGATCTGGGCAAATTGATACTATGTTGGGTATCAAGATTAAGCGAAATGGTGGGGGTTATGTATTGAGTTAATCTCATTACATTGAGAAAGTGCTAAACAAATTTAGTCACTTAAATATAAAAGAGGACAATACCATATTTGATCCTAGACCGAGTTAGTTAATAATGATGGAAGAATGTTAATTAACGTGTGTAAGCAAGCACTATTGGAAGGGCCAGTAGCCGAGTTTTTTGTATTCTTTAAAAGAATACTAAAGATTTGAGAAACTCTAAGTTTCATACTATTTTATAAGGATATACCCGCAAAAGTTGGTTATCGAGTTTGTGAGAAACAAACTCACAAAAGGTTGAATGTTTACCTCAGGAGGAGGTGCAATTGCTTGAAAATCTAAGAAACAAACTCGTATTAGTAGAAGCAAGCAAAGGAGTTGAGTGGTTGAGGGATTTTTAAAACAATTCAATGATTTCGCAAAGTGTGAGCTCAACTTTGTGATAGTCAAGCCACTTTAACTCGAACATATAAATATATTATGTGAAGTTAAACGTATAAGTCTACAACATGACTATGTGAGAAAGTTAATTCAAGAAGGAATCATCTCTCTGACATTTGTGGAGTCAAAAAGTAATTTTGGTGATCCAATTGCTAAAACTCTTATAAGGAAGTTGGTGAGAACCAACCTCGAGTTAATTAAATTAAAACTCCTTAATTAGGTCCACCTATAATGGCAACCCTACCCAGCACTATGAAATGAATAGTTATGGGTTCAAAGGGTAACAACAAGTTATTGATACGTGGATGTTTCAGTACTTAAGTAAGAGATATACTAGTACTGGTTGTCACATATTAGAGGGTTGAGTTCTTATACTCTTAATGAAGTTAAGTTCAAGGAACAAGTGTATCAAATGTGACAAAGACACTGAAAGATCTTCACCTATATATGAACATAGAAATGGTGCCGCTTCGATTGAGAGGTGGAGTTACTCTCATAAATGTTCATGAATTTTGGATAGCACATGGCCATAAAAGTGCTAAGCATGTTGAGTGGAACCAGGAACAAAATGTTTGTGTGTATAGTGTCACCGATGTTATCACAAGGAATAACACGTTCAAAGCTATTATGCTACATGGGATTTCGATTTCATCTTGTGATGCTATACTAGGATAATATTCAAATCGAAAGATACATTACTCTACACATAAATATTATTTGGTTTTTAAGTCTTGATTTATATTTAAATAAGTGGGGGATTGTTGGGATTTTATTTAAATATAATTTAATTAAAGTGTTTTAAAAGAAAAAGGTGCATGTCTTTTAATTAAAGGGTGTGTCCTTTCATTTTTGGGTTACCACTAATTCTATTTAAACCCAACAACTTTTAATCCAACGTTAACTTTTTTCTTTCTCCCAAGAGAAAAAAAATCTTTTTCCTTCTACAACAAAATTCTACGCTTGAAAACCAGAAAAGTTCTTGCTTTCCTAAGACGGATTTTTTCACTGTTTGCTCAGTGTAGATTTCCAAAGGCTTGTCATATCCACTAAAACTATTTGCGTACAATCCCATAGCAATCTCGCAGAGGAGAGGGAGCAAATATCGTTTTTAGGAAAGCGTTTCGTACGTGTTTCAAGCCTCCAATCCTGTGTTCGTTATTCATATTGTCAAACTTCATCTTTGTGTTCTTCTTCATATATTTTTGTGCTCTTGAATTATAATTTTCCAACAACTTTGCCGCCTAATATTTCGTGCTAATCTAAAAAAGAGTAAAAACACAAAAGGATGTTGAGAAATTTATGTAATTTATAATAATAGGACTAAGTTTTTGGATACTTATGCTAATTGCATCATTGGCTTAATGTTGGTGAAGATAGCAATTGCTTCTACACTGGCAACTTCAATAGGTGAAAATGGAAGCAAACACATTAGCAAGCAATATGCTGCCTTAGTACTTGTCTTGATGTGTACCTATGCTGCTGGTTTTGGTTAGTCATAGGGTCCTCTAAGCTGGCTCATTCCAAGAGAAATATTTCCAATGAACATTTAGTCAACTGGGCAGAGCATAAGTGTCGTCGTGAACTTTGCCACCACATTCTTGCTGTCTCAAACGTTCTTGGCCATGCTTTGCCACTTCAAGTATGGGGCTTTCTTGTTCTTTGCTGGGTGGATTGCTATTATGACCATTGTTATTGTGATGTTCATGCCTGAGACTAAAGGTGTTGCTTTGAATTCCATGCATCAAGTGTGGGAGAACCACTGGTTTTGAGGTAGGTATGTTAAAAGATCAGCCCTAGTGCCACAGCAAAGAAGTTAAGTTGATTATAATTTTTTTTGTATGTAGTAGCTTTTGTAATCTTAAAAGAGGAATTCTGACATACGGGGATCACTGGGCAATAGAAGTTTATAGTTAAGTATTGGTATCAATGTAAAAACAGATATGCGTAAAATGAAATTACAAGATTACATATATTTTGAAGCCTATACGACCCTATAAAAGCCAAAATCAAAAGTTCAGTACATCCAAATAGAAACTTATCCTGATTATAACATAACACAACACCCAATGAAATAATACAATAGAAAATTAAAAATTAGATCAACATGCTCGCAATACGTTCCATCTATGTACCTTCACAGTAGTGGTTTTGTTGGAAAATATTATCCGAAAACACAAAAATATATGATGAAGAACACAAAGATGAAGGTTTGACAATATTAACAATAAACATAGGATTGGAGGCTTGAAACACGTACGAAAAGCTTTCCTAAAAACGGTATTTGCACCCTCTCCTCTGCGAGATTGCTATGGGATTGTACGCAAATAGTTTTAGTGGATACGACATGCCTTTTGGAAATCTGCACTGAGCAAACAAGAAAAATCCATCTTAGGAAAGCAAGAACTTTTCTGATTTTCAAGTGCAGGATTTTTGTACAAGAAAAAAGATATTTGTAGGGAGGAAGAAAAAAGTAACAATAATAAAAAAAATCTGTCTTCAAAAGGCTGGAGCATTCTTTTAAATAAACAAGAGCGGTTATATAATTTTGAAAGGACATCTCCTTTCATGAAGGACACTTTCTCATGTAAAACCCTTTTGTAAATAAATATTTATATTTAAATAAAATCCTAACAATCCCCCACTTATTTAAATATAAATCATGACTTAAAAATCAAATAATATTTATGCGTAGAGTAATGTATCTTTCGATTTGAACATTACCTTAGTATAGCATCACAAGATGAAATCGAAATTCCATGTAGCACAATAGCTTTGAACATGCTATTTCTTGTGATTACATCGGTGACACTATACACATAATTATTTCATCCTTGCTTTCCACTCACACACTTAGCACTTTTATGGCCATGTGCTATCCAAAATTCATGAACATTTATGAGAGCAACTCCACCTCTCAATCGAAGCGGCACCACTTCTATGTTCATATAGGTGAAAATCTTTCAGTGTCTTTATCAGATTTGAGACACTTGTTCCTTGAACTGAACCTCATTAAGAGTATTAGAACTCAACCCTCTAATCTGTGACAACCAGTACTAGTATATCTCTTACTTAAGTATTGAAACATTCAAGGATCAATAACTTGTTGGTAATCGGATCACCAAAATTATTTTTTTGACGCCACAAATGTGAGAGAGATGATTCCTTCTTGAATTAACTTTCTCACATAGTGATGTCGAAGATTTATGTGTCCGAATTCACATATATATTTATATATATATGCTCGAGTTAAGCGGCTTGACTAGCACAAAGTTGAGTTCACACTTTGCAAAATCAATGGAAAAAAAATCCCTCAACCACTCAACTCCTCTCCTGGCTCTACTACTGCAAGTCCATTCTTGATTTCAATAAATTTCACCTCCTCCCAAGGTAAATGCTTATCATGTGATAAATTTATTTTCTCACATAATCGATATCCAACTTGCACGGTATATCCTTATAAAATAGTATATCAAACTTAAGAGTTTATCAAATCATTAGTTTTCTAAAGAAACCCAAGAACTCGGCTACAGCCCTTCCAATAGTGTTGACACCTAATTTTGGCTCGACGTGCTTAAAATTAACATTTTGGGGTGCCCTGATTCGTTAAAGAGCACGAAATAGATTTTTACTTTTTTCGACAATTTATTGATGATTATCCTTATTTTAGGAATTTTATCAATTTATTGTCATTTTTTTCGAGAGTCATTATTTTGCACATGTACAGCGAAATACTACCATTTTTTGTGCAATTAATAATTGTTTCTTAATTTTATAGCAGTACATTTTTATATCTTATACATTAATATTTGTATTTTATACTTACATTATTATTTAACTATATTTTAGTACAGTCCGTCAGTGCAGAGAAAATCGGAGCAATTAATTTTAAACACAAAGCAAAAATTCGATCAAGTCAAGGTCTCGTCACCTTTTTAAAAGTTCACATTTGAGGTGATGGGTTGGGTTCTTGATCCATTGGTTATTGCATTTTTACACACGGGTTAAAAGGGGTAAGGGGACAGGGGGGGAGTTCTTTTATTTTTTGGACAATAGAAGGGGTTAGTTTGTATTAGGAGAAAGGCCATAAATAGTCCCTTATCTATGGGAGTAGGTCTAAAATGGTCCCTTAACTATACACTTACCGGTTTTAGTCCTTTAACTATTCAAAAACTTATCAAATTTGGTCTCTATCTATTTTCTATACAAACAGCGTACAAACCCATAATCCTCCATGAGATTAATGTTAAACCATTCTTCAAACCTGTCTGTCTCTCTCTCCCTGCTTCTTTTTCCTCGAGTTTCTCTTGTTAAAAAAAGAAAAAGAAAAAAAAAAAGAGCATTCTAGCACTGGTGTCGCTCTCGAGTCTCTGAAATTCGAAAAGACAAACTCAGGCACACAATTTCTGTAACCATTCTTCTCAAACACTACTAAAAAACTGGCAAAAACCGACGGAAAAACCGATAGACTGCGTCGGTTATTTTTTGCGCAAAAATGTGCGAAAAAATATAATTATTTTTTATATTATTTTCTAAAATAAATCGATGGAGTCCGTTTTTTTTTTTTTTTTTAAATTTTTTTATAAAAAAACCGACCGACTCCGTCGGTTTTTAGAGCGAAAAAACAGTATAAATTAAATCAATGTAAGTATATGAACAAAGAATATCAGTGGTCTAGTGGTAAAGCCCTTTAATGCCAAGGAACATACCCGGGTTCTATTCCAAGTTCCTACATTTCATTCTTTAATTTTCAAAAAAAAAAAAAAAAAAAAAAAAAAAGACTCCGTAGGTTTTAACCGACGCAGTTCGTCGGTTACGAAAAGCGAGAGAGAACTTAAGGAAAAAAGTTGAGGTTAAAGAATGAACTTGAGGGAAAAGAAGCGGGGAGAGAGAGAGACAGGTTTGAGGAATGGTTTAACATTAATCTCACGGAGGTTTATGGGTTTGTATGCTGTTTGTATAACAAATAGACGGAGACCAAATTTGATAAGTTTTTGAATAGTTAAAGGACTAAAATCGGTAAGTGTATAGTTAAGGGACCATTTTAGACCTACTCCCATAGATAAGGGACTATTTATGGCCTTTTCTCGTTTGTATTATAAAGGAATAGAAGGGGTTTTTCTTTTCATGAACTCATTTTTACACAATACACACTAATTTTCAGATTTTTTTTCTCCTTCTCTCCTAATATATTATTTCTCTTCCCTTCCTCCTCTTCACCCACAGCCGCCGCCAGCCCCGCCACGCCGGAGCTCCGAGCTCCGGTGAACACTGACCACACCTCCTTCTTCGTCCCCCAACCACACCACCACGACGACACCTCCATCAACTACCACTGCCCCATCACGTCACCACCATCACTACCAACCAACAACACCACCAACGCCGGCGAACAACAACAGCTGCGAACCACCACGCCCACAACACCACCATTTTCCTCTCCTCTCACCCACTCCACCGCAAACTACCCCACCAAACAGCCCACTTCGTCTTCTTCGCTGCTCCGGTGAACCGGAGCAGCCAACAACCAACGCCACCCCCTCTCCTTTTGTTTGTCACTGACACCACTATTTATGGCCCAAAACGGAATTTTTTCTGCTTTAAAGTTTTGGATCTGACCGGAAAACATCCATTAAAATGGGTTGTTTGCTTGCAAATGTCTACTGAGCCAATTTGTGCCACTTTTGTTCCTTTTTGGGTTAATTTTCTTTGCTTTCCTTTTTTGTTCTCTTTGGCCGCAGGTTGTTTGCTTGCAAATGTCTACTGATATCCTCATTCCGTCCTGGCTTTTCAATTGATTGTTGATTGTGGGGAGCTATCAAGACTTCTTTTTCGGGTTCATTTTTTTTTAACGGGTACATTTTTAATGCACGTGTTACTGTAATTGTTAGATTATATAATTTTTTGTTTATACTTCCGAAACAATTCATGAGTCAAAAAGAATTTTCAATACGTTTGAGTCTTTTTTTTTTTTTTTCTTTCCTATCTTTATTATGCTTTTGGATCTCTTTAATTACCTACTTAAGTTACTTGAAAGTTAAGAGCGTAAGAAACAAAAGGAAGATTTGATATTTTAGTAAAAAATGAACAGGTAGACAAGTAAGAAAGAACAAATTAAAACAGGAAGAACTAGAGGAAAAGGGCATAGTTTCACTACAAATCGGGTCAAACATCACTAAAAACAAAATATCCTTGAATGATAAAAAGTAGACAGAAGTATAAAATGATATGTTAATAACAAAACGGATTAGAACTTAAAATGATATATTTGGACTTGAAGATATTTGTTTAATTGTTTCAACATTCAAGTATTAATAAAAGATTATTTAGGTTTTTGACTACCACGCAAAGCGCGGTCGAATTCACTAGTTTCTAATATTTTGGGTTGTGCTCTACGGGCTTTAAATTGTCATGAATAATGTATGTATCGGTGCAGCGCTAACATGTTTTTGGTATAATGTGAAATACTTTTAATGAAAGATATAATTTTGTAAGACTCTATTACTATTTTCTACACTTCTTGTTTGACTAGGGTTAAGGTAGATAACTATTTTTTGCATTCTTTTTACTAAATAAATGTTAGATTTTGTGCTCGGAAAATACTACTCCGACGGCCAACAGGACTGTTGTTGACATTTTTACCCTTCTTATCATTTGGGCGAATACTAAACTCAAATGGCCGATGAAGAAATTTCCGTCGATTTCCAAGGCCTCCCATGTACAAAAGACGGGTTTTTTATTTTAAATTTATTCATTATTTCTTTAATTCATTCGATAGTTATTTATTCTCTTACTAACACTTTCACTAAGTGTTTATACAGGTACCCGGAGATACATCCCGAAGACGACACTCGGAAGGAATCCGAAGATTTCATCGAATCACTGTTTGTATTTACTTTCCGCATTTTTTTTATAACTGTACAAAACATAAACTCATAGTATAGTGGAAACTTTATTTTTGGAATGACGGGTTGATATATTTATTTACTCGTCGTCTTGTTTGTTAAACTTAAAATTGTCATTCGCTTTAGGCAAGACTTAGGCCGTCAATACTTTCCTAACTAGATTAAATTGATTTGGTATAAATACTTTATTAAATAAATTTACACTTTTGACGTTTAGGCAAAATACTAATCCATCCCTTATTTTATATTCTTTATATACTCTTAATGCAACTTGCATTTTATATTGTTTCGTGTACACTAATACATATTTTAATTAAGTTAAATTCACATTTTGACGCTAGGCAAATATTAAGTCGTCCATTTACAAATCTTTTATTCTTTAGAGGCATTACACATTTTCACTCATTTTTTATCCACAATTCCTTATATTTATTTTTTACCAATACTTTTTACAATTATTTTGTTCCTTATTCTTCTGATAGGATATTCATTAAACAAACACTCTTTTTAACTAAACGGTAGAAACAAGTCAAATAAGTTTCACTTTTCTGAATAATTTCGTTATATAAAATCTTTACACCAATGAATATTCGTAAATTATTTTTACATTATTTATGCACTAATATACCTAGTTATACAATTCTTTATACATTTTAGGTTTGACGTACACTCTTTTACACTTGAAATATGTTCTTTATATGTTTAATATACATACATTCTTTTAATATACATAGACACACATTCTTTATATCCTTGATATATTTATTTTTACATAGTCTCACATTTTTTTTTTTTTATATTCTTAATATAGTTACACATTCTTTACACTAACATATATATACACTCTTTGTACTAACAGATATACCTTTATACTTACGAAGTACATTCTCTTTATACTCTTTTATATATTTTTTTTTACTATACATTCTTTATGAATACTTGACACTTGATACAAATACATTTTTATACACTGTATATATTTAGTATATTATCACCTAGTGTAGCTTTTCATGAAGTCATAACATTTTGAAAACAGGTAATAATAATGATAAACAGATAGATAGTGCCCCTCTAGTGTTTAGTTAAACTAAGTCTAAGGACTCTCTTCGGGCAGGCTCTGAGGGATGCTTAATACTTTCCCCTCGGGGTAAATAAAACCCTTATCTAGAATCTCATAGGTTTCGTGGACTAAAATGGAGTAGACACACAAATACATATAGGTTTCCTGATTTTCCTAAAAAATAAGGTGGCGACTCGAACCCTTTTAAACCAGTTAGAAGAACCGTGAAGTTGTAAACTATCTTGAACCCGTTCAAAATAGGGCGTAACAAATAGCGCTTGCTTACACAAATTAAGCTATAATTCACTTGTCTACACAAGTTAATCTATAACTCTTCAATCATTATTAGATAACTCGATCTAGGATCAAATAGGGTATTGACCTCTTTCATGTTTAAAGGACTAAATTTATTTATGATGTTCGGTCAAAAATGCATATATTTAGCTATTGTTGCCTCACATTCTAGCACTTTTAATCGTCTTTTGAGTATTAATTACTATTGCTTTGTGCTTAATAGTGTATTTTTACTATGTAGGAATAAAACGGTGTGAAGATGAAGACATTTGAACTAAAATGTGATTAAAAAGAGAGAGAAAAAGAGAAATAAAAGAAACAAAAGAAGGGAGCAAGATAATATGGTGCGATGATTGGCTTATGATGAGGCTGAGTGGGAGCACTTAAATATGTGCACCGGAAGCACGCATAGAACGTAAGGCAATTGAAAGTGCAAAACATTCGTAACTAGCAGCTTCAATTCCGTGATCAGTCCAGCGCATGGGTATCGCGCAAAATAAGGCCTCTGAATTTTATTTTGCCTTGTCTTTGCGACTCGCAATTTTTCACGGTCCGAGTTGGATTTGGTTTTTGAAAGTCCAAGCCTTTTGGCACTCTATAAATACATATTCTACAGAGTTTTCACATAACTTTGGATTGCTTGAAACCCTTAGTTCAGAACTTTGGACTTAGATAGAGCTTGGAGCCGCCGTGGAGGCCGTAGTTACAGGGTTTTACCTTCTCTTCTCTGTAATAATTATTTTGACATTGTTATTCGGATGATTTGTTGTTTTTCCTCCATGTTTATGTGGAGCTAAACTCTTTAGTTTTTTGACACAAACATGAAAGTTGACGTTTGATTATCATTTCTATCTATTAAATTTCTATATTTTTGGGTTGCTTATTTATTCTTATGCTTAATTGTGTAATTACTTGATCACTAATTAGACATTATCTATGGCTTGTGAATTGAACTAGGGATAGGGAATTTGCATGCGTAATAAGAATAATAGAGCTTGCTCGATTAATTGTTTCGTTAATGAGGATAGAAATATACCCTTTAGCCTTATTTACTTGAATACGGAAAAGTAAATGTGTTCTTGTTACCTCTGACGGCCATAGGAATATAGGCGTTATAGTTGCATCTACAGGCTTGTGAGCAACTCGGAAGATATTCATAAAGTTAACATCAACCCGTCAACTAATAACCTATAGGTAGAACGATTTGAAGATTCAACTGGATTGTTAGTGGTCATAACCCTAGGTCTTTCTCTTCTCCGATAAAAATCCGTTCTTTCTTGGTTGAAGTTCATTAATTGTTTTTACTTTATTTTTAGTTAGTTTATAAATATAACTTTGGATTTTGCTTCTTGTGTAGATAATTACTATCGTTTAATTTAGTAAATAGTTAATCATAAGTCTCTGTGAGTTACGATATCTGGACTTAAAATCTTATATTAATTGTACGGATATACTTGCGTGTGCGGTTGGGAGCAACAAGTTTTTGGCGCCGTTATCGGGAACTTAGAAATTAACTGTTTATCTAGATTAGACTTTTCTTTTTGTCTATTCAAGTTTTTTTTTTTGTTTTGTTTAATATTCTGGTATTCTTCTTGACATGACATCTTTTAACGAAAATTTATCGAATGTTTGGTATTCGTGTTTTAATCATTTTTGTGCACTTTGTGGAGGACCCCACTTATGGGAAAATTGTTCTAAAATTTGGATCGTACGGGATGTGTTATGTGACCCTTCTAAATCCTATGATTGGAACTTTTGTAAATGGTGTGGTGGTCAGTGGAATGAGTGTCCTAATTATTGTTCTGGTCTCTCAATTGATTTTCACAAAGTGGATGTTGTGAGTGATACTTGGCTATTGGTTTGAGCTCACCGATTAGAGGTATGGGGGGATTATCTTGATGAAATTACAAGTGACATGACATACTTCATGGAAGAAAGAACAAAGCTCGGACAAGAGATAGACCAATTTGGCTCAGATATCCATGACCTGCAAGCTCAATTGAATAAAAAGGTTGAGGCGTCTGATGCCCAACTACATATTATCTTGGATAGTGGTCAGCATGTGGAGTAGATAGAGGAATTTCAACCATTTGATCAGATCTTTGTTGATGATGCCAATGTTGAGGAAGTGTACAAAAGTGAGGATTTAAAAATAATGCAGTTTTAGAGTTGGGGCATGTTGGTCCTCATTCTAAACATTTTTCTACATTATGTTTGGTTGGCGACATGGAAATCGAGCCTAATGAGGAACAAGAGCCTTATATCCTGAAATTTGCCACACCAAAAAGACAAAACGACATTCCTCACCTAAGGGCCAAAAAGTGCAAGATGCGACACCTATTGATTGGTTCCTTTATTTTTACACCAGCGCCCCAGAAGCGTGATAAAAAATTTGATGCAAAATTAGGGGTGAAATTCATAAGTTCGAGGTGGAGGAAAAAGCTGATTCACGTCGTGCCGCAACGTTAAATCAAGCGCTTGTTGGGAGGCAACCCAGCTTGTGTTTTATTTTTATTTTAATTTATTTTATTTTTATAGTGTCACCTTTGTTTTGTTTTTATTTTGCAGATTAGGGAAAGTCTGAGTACCCAAGTTGAAAGCTAAGCAGCATGTTTGGGCTTAAGTGTGGGGTCGTCCTGACCCTTAATGTTGAGGATTATGTTGCTAGCTAGGTCCTAGAGGGTCTCAGGGAGCATTTCTCACCCTTGTTTTAATTTTCTCTACTATACATGCATCGAGGACAATGCATATTTTTAAGTGTGGGGTGGGATACTTCTGATAATTTGAGGCCAAGGATGATTATGCCATAGGATTTTGGATTTTTTTTTCTTAGCCTTATATATTAAAAAAAAAGAAAAAACAGAAAACTGATAAAAATTCAAAAAAAAAAAAAGGATTTTTTTCTTTGTTCATTCTTTTGTTTTTCTTTTATACCTTCTTTTTCTCTTTTAGTGGCATAGATCATCCACCCCTTGGGTTTTCTTATGGCCTCAGTTCTTTCCCGAGGGGGGCTTTTGAATCGGGTAATTTTTTATTTTTAGGGTTAGTTTTTTTTTAGGAGTAGTAAAGAGAGAGAAGAAAGACCCTTTTTACCTTGTTTGATACTAGCATATTTGGGCCTGAGCTTGAATAGTACTTTCCTGTGAGTGATTGAGCAATGAAAAATATAGCAGACTTTCTGACACCTAGCTCATGGTTGTGACTCTGTGTATAGCTTATTCTTATTTTTTAGTTCGTCATGATCCTATATGTCCTAGAGTAGAATTGATCCATCTTGATTGAGACTTGTGCCATGTGTGGTGAGGATTTCTTGCATATATTCCATGTTTTGCATCTTAGTCTAGAACTTGCTCTGCATGTTATTGAAGCGAAATAATAAGTGTTGCTCTGTTTGGAAGATGATGATAGGCTTTCTTTTATATGTCTTGTGAATTTTAGCCTTTTCAGAAATTGTACCACTAGTTAGCCCTTTGAGCCTGTAGCCTTTTGTTGTTAGCCGTATTTTTGCCTTGATCCTTTTGTTTGAATCCTAGTTTTTACTACGCTTCGCTTGAGCACTGTAGCTTAGACTGTGTTATAATTGTGAAATCTGAAGAAAAGGGATGGTCGAGTGTAAAAGGTGACCAATCATAGCTGCAAAGTGATAAAAAGACCCTCTTAGAAAGAATGTGATATGGAAAAAAAAAATGAGAAAAAAGTATCTTGAGAAAAAAATTGAATCGTTCTTGATATGATGAGAATTACTAATGAAATTAAAATAACTGATGAAGAGAGGGCTGAAAAATAAAGTGAAGAGGTGAAAATAATGGGTGATGAAGTCTAAAAGTGCAAAGTGCTTAGGGAAGTGTAAGTCACTATTATATAGTTTTCCTACCCGTCCCCTAGCCAACATTAAGTCCTATTTGATTCTATTCGAGCATACTTACATTAGTAGAGATGTACATAATGGGCAAGCCTATGGTTCTTTGTGCATACATGTGAATTTCTTTGTGAGTGCGAGAGTTGTGCTTTGATGCTAAGTCCTTAATCTACATTCGATTCTTTGACTTGAGTGTGTGGACTATTTCTTCTTATGAGGGCACTTGTTTTATGACAGATGGATGATGTTATTAGATTTCTTTGACAGAGTAGGTGAGCGAGCTTAAATTTGATGAGTTAGAGTCCATCTATGAGATTAGGGAAGTTAGAAGTTTGTTGTTTGTTTGTTGACTTGTAAATCTTGCATGATGATCAGGAAGTAGATATTTGATGGTTTGAGTTGCTAGAGGGCCTAATTGTTGGTATCAACCAAAGTGGTGGTGTTCCTAGGCTTGATTTATTGAGAGTGGTTTTAGTGCTTACTCGAGGACGAGCAAGAGTTTAAGTGTGGGGTGGTGATGTTCGGTAAAAAATGCATATATGTAGCCATTGTTGCTTCACATTCTAACACTTTTAATCGTCTTTTGAGTATTAATTACTATTGCTTTGTGCTTAATAGTGTATTTTTACTATGTAGGAATAAGACGGTGTGAAGATGAAGAGATTTGGATCAAAATATGATTAAAAAGAGAAAGAGAAGAAATAAAAGAAGGGAGACAAGACAATATGGTGTGATGATTGGCTCATGATGAAGTTGATTGGGAGCACTTAAATATGTGCACTGGAGGTAAGCACAGAACGTAAGGCAATTGAAAGTGCAAAAATTTCGTATAGCAGCTTCAATTCCGTGATCAGTCCAGCGCATGGGTATCGCGCAAAATAAGGCCTCTGAATTTTATTTTGGCTTGTGCTGCGACCAGCAATTTTTTCCCTGTCCGAGTTGGATTTGGTTTTTAAAAGCCCGGGCCTTTTGACACTCTATAAATACATATTCTACAGGGTTTTCACATGACTTTGGATTGCTTGAGACCCTTAATTCAAAACTTTGGACCTAGAGAGAGCTTGAAGCTGCCGTGGAGGCCGTAGTTACATGGTTTTACCTTCTCTTCTCTGTAATACTTATTTTAACATTTTTATTCGGATGATTTGTTGTTTTTCCTCCATGTCTATGTGGAGCTAAACTGCTTAGTTCTAGGGTTTTGACACAAACATGAAACTTGAGGTTTGATTATCGTTTCTATCTATTAAATTTTCATATTTTTGGGTTGCTTATTTATTCTTGTGCTTAATTGTTTAATTACTTGATCACTAATTAGACACTATCTGTGGCGTGTGATTTGAACTAGGGATAGGAAATTTGCATGCGTAATAAGAATAAATAGAGCTTGTTAGATTAATTGTTTCGCTAATGAGGATAGGAATATACCCTTTAGCCTTACTTAGTTGAATATAGAGAAGTAAATATGTTCTTGTTACCACTGACGGCCATAGGAATATAGGCGTTATAGTAGCATCTACAGACTTGTGAGCAACTCGGAAGATACTCATAAAGTTAACATCAACCCGTCAACTAGTAACCCATAGGTAGAACGATTTGAAGACTTAACTAGATTGTTAGTGGTCATAGCCCTAGATCTTTCTCTTCTCCGATAAAAATCCGTTCTTTCTTGGTTGAAGTTCATTAATTGTTTTTAGTTTTTTTTTAAGTTAGTTTATAAATATAACTTTGGATTTTGCTTCTTGTGTAGATAATTAGTATCGTTTAATTTAGTAAACAGTTAATTATAAGTTTCTGTGGGTACGATATCTGGACTTAAAAATCCTATATCACTTGTACGACCACGTATACTTGCGTGTGCGTTTGAGAGCAACAATTTAGCACTTTCTCAATGTAATGCGATACATAACTCTCACTATTTCGTTTAATCTTGATATCCAACATAGTATCAATTTGTCCAAGATCCTTTATTTTTGAATGTGGAAGAAAGAAACATCTGTGTCTCCATTATGTTATTACTTACAATTAACACATCATCAAACTGTATACAAACTATCACAAAGTAATAGCAACATATAGTGTAGAGACATCTTTTCATGAAAAGTCACAACTTTTCAATATTAGTAACAAAACAATCACTCTTATATATGTTTATATCGACACCAAATTATATCTCAAGTTCTTCAAATAAGATACTGAGTCTAATGTTGGTTTTTAAACACAAGCCAATCACCCCATATTTTAAATAATTCAAGAGCCTTTTCATCACATTTTTTCAAATTCACAGCTAAATTCATTTCCCAAGTTATAGCACTAAAATGCTGTCACACAGAAGACATTAGTCTAGTAAGATATCTTCAAATTCACGAATAAGATGATACCTCAAGAAATATTATTCTATTTTCATGATCTCAAATCGAAAGATACATTACTCTACGCATAAATATTATTTGTTTTTTTAAGTCTTGATTTACATTTAAATAAGTGGGGATTGCTGGAATTTTATTTAAATATAAATTAATTAAAGTGTTTTAAAAGAAAAGGTGTCTTTTAATGAAAGGGTGTGTCCTTTCATTCTTGGGTTACCACCATTCTATTTAAACCCAACCACTTTTAATCCAACGTAACTTTTCTTTCTTCTTAGATAAAACTCTTTTCTTCTACAATAAAATCCTGCATTTGAAAACCAGAAACGTTCTTGCTTTCCTAAGACAGATTTTTTCACTGTTTGCTCAGTCTTGAGATTTTCAAAAGGCTTGTCATAGTCATTAAAACTATTTGCATACAATCCCATAGCAATATCTCAGAGGAGAGGGGGCAAATTCGTTTTTAGGAAAGTCTTTCGCACGTGTTTCAAGCCTCCAATCCTTAAAGTATACTTAAAGTATTTATATTTTAAAATAAGTTAGAATTTAATTACTTTTTTACTTTTGTTCTTACTCTAATAAATGTGAAAAGAGATTAATGTCGTAAAAGAAAAAATAATATTAAATGGAGATCAAATAATAAATAAAGTAAATTAATCAAATTATAATTCTAATTGACGTTTCCTTAAAAAAAAAGTGCAAAAGACAACATGACAAGTAAAATAAGTTAAACCAAAAATATTCGCCAAAAATTAAAAAATAGTAGTTATTCGTTTAAATAAAAAATCAAATTTCTACTTTGTTTTATTTTAAACATGTAAAATTAATTTAATAATTTGAATTAGAATTATCCAAATCAAAATTTGATAAAAAAATAATAAGTATTATTTAGGTCTAATCTACATACATTAACAATAGAATATTTTACACCTTTAAATTAATCGAATTAAAATTCAAAGTATCAACTAATGCTTAAATATTGCTATTATTTTGTATCAAAGAGAGGAAAATAGTTTTCCTTTTAAACAAGTCTTCTCTCTTAAAAAGTATTAATAAATTTTTGCAAACTTTGTATTCGCAGCAAACACTAATATAATAAAGTTTTGGATACGGAGCACAAACTACAATGTTATATTAATCGTATTTTGAACATAATATATATATATATATGCATAAAAACAGTGCAAACTTATGTATGTTTGTTAGCAATATAAAATATATATATATTATCACTACTCAAACACAACTACATACATATAGATACACTATAATTCAAAAGCCATCTAGTCTATCTATCTGTATGAACAATAGAACGACCAAGGGCAAAATAGTAATCACAGTAAGCTAAGTTCTACGACGTGCACGTACATCAGTGAAGAAAAATCTAGAGAAGTATAGCATTCCTTTTCTCTCCTCGGTTTCTCACTAGCCCCGTCAGTTCCTCCATGGTAAAACGCTAAACTTCTCGCTCGATTTTCTTGCTTTTTTTCATTGCTCTCCTTATTCTCTTTATCTCAAGCTATCCTCCTACCATCGGTCTTTATTATTGGTGAAGCTCTAATCTAATGATTGTTTACTGCTGAAATAAAACTTGTGAATTCTGTTTTATACTTTGTGTATATTCTCACTAATTCCTAATCTTTTTTCGTCTAAATCCCGTAGTGGTGACCGACTGTACCTTCTTCTCTCCTTAATTCTCTTTTCTTCTATGTATCTCCCGTGACTATTGCATGCATTCTTTTATACTTTAATTTGTTGTTGTCAATTAGCATGATAATTAAAAAATTTAGCTTTATCCAGCAGTAGTCTGTTGGTCTTGATTTGGGAATCCCTAGATAAATAGGTATTGCGAGAATTATATATGATATGTAAGAAATTGATAGTATAGAATCAGTTAGGTTCCGATTGGAAGTCAGAGGACCTCATCGTTTGCAATTGCATGGCGAGGAGCCTAAGACATCTGCAATGGGTTAGACGCTACATTGATTCAGTGAGTTATTTCCTTTTTGAGCATAATTTATAGATTTGTTTTCTTGTGGAAATCTCTCTTACTTTATTTGGGATTACAGAGAATATTTTAGGAACGATTATATTGTCGGTATTTTTATATAAGGTGTAATTTATATTGTCTATATTTTATATTTGGTATTGTCTTTGTGAATCGTCACTTTTAAGTTCAGACTCACAAATTTGTCTAAGACTGTCAATTTACAGTCTAATCATGTGATACTGCTCCATGTGTCAACATTCTTATATTTTCCTGATCAGGAATTATTATATATAGTCAAGAATTTCAGAAATAGGACATACACAATAAAAACTCTTCATCTCTAAATGTATGATAGAATTGCAGAAATAGGACATACACAATAAAAACTCTTCATCTTTAAATGTATGATATAACTGATTTTAAAGGGAAAGGAATTTTTCCTCATTAGTACTAAACGTCTTCTTAAGTTTGATCAATCATATCTTTCTCTAATAGAGTAGTAAAATTTGTGCTCTTCTTTTCAGCTTGTGGACACTACTAAGGCCAAAAGAGATATGAATACTGCCAAAAAAGTCTGTTGCCTGCAGAGACCAGGGGCGGAGCCAAGCATAGCCAAGGGGGTTATGAACCTCCTTGGGCGAAAAATTACACTGTTTGTACATGATTAAAATTATTTTTTATCTATATTTAATAGATGTTGAACCCCCTTCACTTCTTCCTATGTTCACTTCTATATATTTTGAACCCTCTTAGTGAAAATCCTGGTTCCGTCACTGGCAGAGACTATGAGAGCTATACATTCTCCTAGCTGGAAGTTTCATTCTTTTGGTCAATGATGCTAATTTATTTGATAACATCAGTACCGTTATGATTGTTGGAGTTTTGATGAACACTCTCCTCCGACCAATTATCTAAATGGGATGTATCCTAGATCTGCTATGTTGTGGTAAAACAGAGCGTCTTTAATTACTTACCTGCACTGTAGGAAGTATGTAATCAAAACAAGATGCCCCAAAGCGTCTTTTTGCCATTAAGGAAAAAATAATTGCGTTCTTAATAATGATGACATTATACCTTAATAGGAAGAAATAAAGTATGAATATGCAAGAGCGAATAGTTCTATGCATTTTGTACTAGTTATAACTGTTACTGCTACTATTTAGATCATTTTTGAACTTCCTTCTTGCAGACGAAATAACCAAAGGGACTCTGTTTTCCATTTTGCAGTTAACATGAGAGGTATTCCAACAGAATGTGACCGCTGCTTGTGAAAGCATTTTACATATCAAGTTTTCCAACCATTCTGAGTCAACCTTCCAGACCTGAATAGTATTCAAGTCAACGTGGAGCATGTATGAGACCAAATTGGGTACTTGAAGGACGCTATAATGCTTGGGATACATTATGCCAAATGGAGAAAAATATTTAAGTACAGAGAAACTCTTCAGGGGTGGGCATACTTTTTTTAGTAAATATGTTCCAGGTACACTTGGTTTATCTCTGACTTATTCTCCTTATTGCTCGCTGTTGGACTCAGTAACACATCGAAAGGTTGGAAGACTATTAAAAATCTTATACTGGCATGTTTTAGAGTCTACTCTCAGAAGGATTTTAATAAAGAGATACATAGAATTGCTTATCATAGCAAGAGGTCCCTAAAAGTAGAAGAGAAACTTTACCTTTTTGTTGTTTAAAAAAGAGCCTTGGAACGAAAACAAGACAATCCAAAGAATTTATAAGTAGCTTGTTGTTCTGTGTAGTTGTATGTCTATTTTGAACATTGAAATTTCTGAGGTCTATTGAAGCACTTTTAGCCATTATTTTTGGATGCGGTTGAAGCCTCTTTTGCTGGTACTAATGGATGCGGTTGAAGCTGCTTTTGCTGCTCTTTTCTGGGGGTTGTTTAGACATTGTAGCTGTTGTGATATTAGGTTAGTTTACATGTAGACTATCCTTTTAGAGTATCCCAGCTACCATATTACTCGAATACTGGTAGCTCAATTCTCTTTTTAGTTTATTAACACATCAACGTCCAATTGTCCATTGCAACTTGAATGTTGAGATATTTCTCCCCCTGTTAGAATAATTTAGTTATTCAGTTTGAGATATGGGCACCGCACTACTATTTGATCACCTTATTAAATTATATTTGATCACTAATTCATAACTTTACAGGTGTTTTTGGTTGAAGACTGCTCAGAAGAAGGCTAATCACAACATGAAAAATGTGTCAGCTTGTAAATAGCATATATAAATGTAAATCATACTCCCATGTATGTAAATGTTGAACTATGTAAATGTCGCACTTCAACATCCAAATATTATGTATAAAGAATACATTTGGCAACTATACTACATCCATGATCGTGATATTGTGTACCAAAACGTATGTATATAATATGCAGCAATTAGTGTATGATGGTGTTTCTATCCGATGTGACAATCAGTTACATGCATCAGTTTCTCTTCTTTGCAATTTCATGCAAAAATAAAGTTAATTAAATATCATAGTTTCAGGCCATATCTATCTAGTAACATTTACTAAATTGAGAGAAACGAAACAATCATTGATTTCCACATGAACGTCTAGGAAGAAAATAACACTATTTCCCCAATAAATTCAGTATCACTTTTGTCACCTTACCCCCCGTTTGGATGGTGATTTCCCCTGGTTCATTAATGTACAGTTTTCTATGAAATCATGTTTGTTTTCATTGTTTTTAAAATTATGTGGTATGGTGTTGTAAACCCGTGGTTCATTCTATGGTTATATAACCATGAAAAGTGTCAATTTTTATAACTACGGATTTAGTGGTTTTCTGTGGTTGCGTATTTAATTTCTCCATTATATCTCACCCTCCACCCCACCCCCACCCCTGCCCCACCCTACCACTCCCCCAACCCCGCCTTATCACCCACCCCCAACTACCCCACTCCTCTGACACCCACCCCAACCACCACCCATTACCCTTCACCACCGCCCAACCCCACCCCGCAACAACTCGCCCCCCACGCTCATCCCACAACCACCCACCTCACACCACCCACCCCTCCACCACCCCCACCCACTACCCCTCATCACCACCCAACCTCACCCCCACAACCACTCACCCCCACGCTACCACCCACTACCCCCACCCGCCTCAAACCACCCCTACCTACTACCTACTTGTTTTTTAAAGTTCCTATTTTATTCTTTACCTGAGTTTTATTAATATATATAAATTAATTTCTAATTAAGAGTTAAGGGTATTTTAGTAAACTTACAAGTTATTATACAGTCAAACCAAACAATACAAATGTTATTAAGCCACAACAAACGATACAGTCTATCCAAACATTGTGTTCATTAATACAATACAATACAATACAATACAACACCATAAATTTGTCAGCACCATACCGTATATTAATGAACCAATTGTGAAACAACCATCCAAACAGAGGGTTAATATGTCTTTCGTCCTCTTTTCCTCTAATTACTGGGGGTAAATTAGAGAAGCCAAAAGAAAAAAAGGAAAAAGAAAAAATAAAGTAAAACCTAAAACATGCGATGACGGAGTTAATGTCTTTATTTATTTTGTTTACCATTTATATGTAATATAAGTAAGATTTATATAAGGTACAATTCTAATGTTATTGAAGTTCTAAATATTAGCACTTTATAGTTCAAATAAGGGAAGATTTATGCAAATTCTTAACTGATTTAAAACTTCAAATATTAGGGAAATAATTAAATGACTATTTTTTCTAGTATGGACTCTTTTTTAAAAGGGTAAAAAGCACACACGACATTTCACTAAGGGTCTTCGTCATTAAAATTTTCAATTTGAATTATTTGACAATTTTTGAAGAATTATGATAGAAGTATTTTCTTGATTATTCGATCAATTGATCAATAATATATATTTTGTTGCACGTTGATGTGTCTAAACTCACGAAAAAAATCTCATGTAGATACTTCTTTTGTTTCCTGAGATTCAAAAATACGAATTTGACTGATTTGCCCTTTTCAATATTAAACTATTTAATTAATTAGCTTTATATATATTTTTTTAGTAAATATTATTAAGAATAAAAATACCTAAATCGTTTAAATCAGGCTTACTGTAGTAGCTTGACTTCTACATAATTTACATAAGGAAAGATTTTATAACTAAAATTTTAGTTGATTTCAAAATACTAAGTATTAGGAACATAACTAAATTACTATTTTATTTAGTGTGAAATATATTTGTAATGGGTAAAAAGGGCGAAAGACATTTTGCTATGGCCTTCGTGAAACAATGGAAACTGAGAATTGAGATGCATGCATGGAAATAATTTTGGATTTAAGAAAAAAATACGAATTTGCCTAATTTGTTCCTTTCAACAATAAACTATTTAATTAATTAGCTTTATAAATATACGTTTTTAATAAATTTTATTAAAAATAGTAAAACCTAAATCATATATAAATCTTAGGCTTACTCTAGTAACTTGACTTCTTACATAATTTAAATAAGAAAATATTTAATAACTAAAATTTTAGTTGATTTCAAAATTCTAAATATTAGGAACATATAATTAAATTACTATTTTGTTTAATGTGAAATATATTTGTAACGGGTAAAAAAAGCGAAAGACATTTTGCTCCGGACTTTCTGAAACAACAGAAATTGAGAGTTGAGATGCACGCATGGAAATAACTTTGGAAAGTAAGAATTTATGTGATTAGGCGAAAATCCTTACCTGAAATTTTCAATACCAAGATCTGTAGCCGGAAAGTTCATAAGCTAACAATACAAAGCAGATAACGTACACACACACATACACACTTAGCCATAATAAAGGCTAATGACATATATCTTGCACTTCTGGTACTCTAACAAGAAAATAACGCATATGTCAGGACTACCTTCTTACCTAGCTAAACAAATTCTAAAATCAATATTATAAACTTCATTGAAGATTCTAAAGAAGCTCTTGCATTGTAAGCAAAATTTACTTTATGAATTCAGAATTTTGTCTGAAATGTTATAGGGAGGAGGTTATTTATTATCTATCTATACTATATTAAAAACATGAAGGGCCTTAGAAATGTTGATTGAATTTTTTGCCCTTCATTAAAAGACCTGCAATAGACAAAATCGTCATTTACTATTTTCCTTAAATTATTATTTAATTATCTTTATATACTTAGTTGTTTAAAATCCTTTTAGGTTTAGGAGTCTTTTTATTTATCTTTAAATTAGTTAGCCGTCAATCGCCTAAACGGCTAAACCTTGGACTCCTACGTCGGGGAGTATTATTTCTTGGTTATAAAATTTTAGGTTTCGGTTTGGGTGATATAATTCTTCAATCTCAAAAAAGGAGGAGATAAATTCTATCAAACGTCGGGTGAATCTGGCTAGATGTCTCGATAAGGTTGCTAAGTAGTCTCCTCTAGACAATTGATAACGTCCAAATCCATTCCTCAAAGAGAAAGTGTATACGGTCGTCGCAATATAATTTACCCAACTTTGAGTCGGGGTCGAATACACAGAGAACAATACAAAGGCGATTAAGAAAGTAAATGATTTATCACCGACTACACTAAGCCAAACACTTTTTTCATATTTGATCTTTTTAATTTAAAAACTAACAAAAATAAAACTAACTAGAAAGCATATAAAATGATCAATGGCCATAAACACGGATACAAGAGAAATTACTCTCAAGTAACGATCCAATGTATTTATGATTTTACATCTAAGAGCGAGTTCTAGATGTAATTAAACATGGGCTACGTAGATTTATCAAAAGTCTCTCGACCAAATTAATAAATGTCATTACTAAGCTTTCTCAAGCCTTATAATGTAGAAAATGTGAACACCCATTTTATTTCAAATTGGTGTTCCTATCTCTAGCTCAAGCTATTAGATGGGGTTTAAAGCCCCAAATCCTTACTATCTAACTCTTTTCCTAACTTTTACTTTCTTTCTCAAGCAAAGGAAAAGTATTTAGGCACAAATAATGTTGGCCACCATTAAAAATCATTAAAGCCTGAAGAGTTAATAGAAAAACATCAACTCACTTCATTAGAAATAAAAGTCATTCAATACATAAGCAAAACAAGATTTTCAATCCAAACTTTAACAAACGAATATTTCCATAAACAAGATTAAAGTGATGGAATAATATGCTACACACTTAGATATACAATACAAAGCAAGAGTTGAAGAAATAGGTAAAGAAATTCTCATTGAGTGCTTCCAAATTAAATCTCCCAACCCTAGGTGTAGCTCTTGCTCCTAACCTTGGAAAATGGCCAGAGATGAAAATAATTTCTCCCAAGTCATGCTCTAATAGCTCCCATTATTCCCCCATTAAAATTTGACCAAAACAGCCCCATATTTTCAGATTTGCAGATCTGACCCCTTTTTGCTCATTTAGCTACTTTTTTCATTTTCTTCAATTTGACCTCTTTTGACTTGTTTTCACTTGATTTTTTTTCCGATCACTTCTAAATCAGATAAACCTGTAAAATAGAAGTAAACGACATTAAATGCACTACTTTATCAATCAAACATAGCAAAAATCTAAGATTAAATAGGGATAAGTTGGCGAAATATCAACTTATCAACGATAACCATGGTTCTCTTTTATATGGTGTCTCTGTGCTCCACACTTCGATGCACGATGGCTATTAACAGTGTAAGCGATGATAAAAAGTTGGCTATGAGAAAGATGTTTGGTCCCTTATCAAAAAAAAAAAAAAAAAGAGAAGGAAGTTTGGTGCCAATTTAGTTAAGCACACTATATACTACCTTATGTGTATTTATCCTTACGTTTTTTTGGGTTAACGTATTTATCCTCACGTTGTAACTGGAGTATAGTGATAATGTTCAAGGCTGCTTCGTTGTGAAAATACTTTAAAGTGACCAGTTTTCTGTTAAAAGAATGCAAGAAATTCAAGAAGTTTAATTATTACATTGATTATGATTATGACTAACACGATTGAAAACCCCCTTGGTCTTCAAAAGCCAACAGTTAATTTATCTAGGTAAAATTTTACTTTTTCGTATTTGATTATATTCGTACATTCTATTTGATATTTTTCTGCTTTCTCCTTGATCATTGATATTGTGATACACAATTTAGCTTAAATTGTTTATATTAACGTTATTGTTCACTATTGTTGTAATAGCGCAAAGCTAACGAGCTTTTACTTCTTTTTTACATCTCAAATAAATTATTTTTCCTCCAATATTGGCATGGATGTATTATCTAAGTTTATTGGTCCTCTAATGAAGTGATTTTTGTTTATGCCGCTGCGTGGTATTTCGCAAAAATTATAGCATCATATATATCCGTTGTTTCAATGCTAAAGCCATCGTTAGCAATAAATATTGCTTCTATTTCCAATTATCAGAAGTGGCAGACTAATGGAATTAGAAATCGCTTTTGGATTCAAATTGTGCTTTGCATAGTACCGCCTTTCTAGCGTAATTCGTATTCATCTTTTCCTTGGTCCGAAAGTTCTTCTCCAATTAATCTTTGAAGTTTGAATCCTATTAGGGGTAGTGTCTATCATATTCTTTCACTAATTTCTTGGAGGAGCACACGTCTTGTCCAGGTCTACTAATTATTGTAAGAAACAAAATTTAAAATTTCATTATTCACATTCATGAACAACAGTCCTACTAAACTAAGCCTATTGCTATTTGCTTACGAATTGATGCAGTGCTCCTTATTAGTAGTTTTCTGCTCTTTATCACAGTTTAATGTGTATATATTTGTTATTTCAACAGAAACTTTTATCGCACAACATGCATGCCGAGCTGGAGTTCAGAAAAATTTGCAAAACGCCAAAAAAGAGAATCATTTGTTAAAATATATTTGCTCATTGTGAGATAAAAGAATCATCAAAGTATTCTTCATCTAACAACGTCCATGTCGGGTGATTTCTTGCTACTTTCAGGAAGTTTTTATTACATACTTTCTTTAAATTATTTATGTATTTATTTCAAAACTTGGTTTTGCAATAGTCTATATGTCGACACGACTAGGTAAAAAAATTCACTATATTGACAGGAAGCTCTCATGCAATAAATGGTATTGTTTAAGTTTTGTTCATATAAAAATATTTGTTTTAAAAATTAGAATGTATTTCTCATTATTTCTTTTTCAATTGCTTTGTGCATGCGGTGAAGGGATTAGATCCCCTCCTCCGTTATTTTTTCCATTAATCTTCAACAACATGTTTGAGGTGAAGCGACTCCATTTAGGTGCGATTGAAGCTATTTTAGGTTGATCAATATCTGGATTGAAGGTATGCCTATTTTGGTTTATGCTTTCATGATTTGTACGTTCTCTCAAGATATTAGACTACATTATTATGTAGTTTAAGCAGCAACCATGCTGAATATCAATCTTTTTTTCGAAATATGAATTTATTTGTTACTCATCATTAGTTAAGTTTTCTAAGATATGATGTGTCATTGGATTGCATATCTTCACAGAGTTATGAAATTAGAATAACCTGATTTTTTCGATTTACATGAGTATTTTAAATTACTTTTTCGTATTCAATAAGATATATATAGAATGAATTTATATATATTTTACTCCCAAAAAAAAAATTGTTAAATCCTACCTTATATAAGTCATTTAATTATTTGAACAAAACAGCATAACTACACTCTTTCCATGTTAAAAATAAATTTTACATTGACAAAATTTTCATTTAACTTTTTCCTAATATCTAGGAGTTTTAAATCATCTAAATTTGAGCATTAAATCCTTTTGTATTTTCTCAGTATTTACGACTTCAAAATAAACTAGATTTTATGCATTGAATCCTTCCTTTTTTAAATTACTCCCTCCGTTCACTTTTACTTGTCCACTATGGACTTTGTACATTCCTTAAGAAACAATAAATGAAGTTTATAATTTACCATGACAACCATATTAATTGGTGAATATGTTTAATGGACTTGAAAAATGATCTGAAATGAGTAACTAATACTATGGATAAAACAGGGAAAAAATTGTCTTCTCTTGATATGCTAAAAGTGAAAATGTATTTTAGAATAATGGACAAGTAAAAGTGAACGGAGATAATATAGCATATTTGTAAACTGTAAATAAGCCTAGAACACATTATTTTGTAGAGGTCAAAATCTTGATCATTTTCCATTTATTTTAGGCGCAGGGCTCTTTTTCTCTCTACAAATAGTAGAACATGAATATCACATCATTTGGTAAAGTCCACGTTTGTGAATAACTATGAAAAAAAAATGTTTTTAATCTTATTTCATTTACATTTTGAAATTTTAAAAATATTATGTTTTTACTTTGAACACAATGCAATCTAATTATAGTTATAAAGAGATATTACATTAGATGGATCAAATGTAACATTTGGATGTATGTAATAACAATATTTTGTTATTTAAATGAATATTGCATCTATTTTGACATTCGTTGTTATTTAGACAATTTGTTCTTTTAGAATTTTGAATTTATTGACATGTGTAACGCACATTCGCTAAAACTAGTACAAATGAATAAAAAGAATAATTTCACCAAAATACAAACTTCATCAAAGTGGAACATTCCAAGTTGTTTAGCAAAACCATAACTCCCATACCTGTAGGTCTCTAGCGTACATATGCATATGCATATTTCAATATTACAAAATTATAGTAATTGATTATTAATATGCATATGCGACCCGGCCGGATCTCTCTCTCTCCTCCGTTCTCTCTTCTCTTTCTTTCTTTCCTTCTTCCTTTTTTGTTTTTTTCTTTCTCTTTTCCTTTCCCTTCTACACTGTGACCGGAAACCCTCCACCAGTAGGTTTCCGGGCAGGTTCTGCACAGGTACTCGAGTTTGCCGATGATGAACAGTGATTCCGGCCGGTGAACAGTCATTCCGGCCTGCGAACAGTATTCCCGGTAGAGAACAGCAAACAGAGATTTCTCTTTTCTCGGTGGTGAACAGGTTTTATTTACTTGGAGTCGGTACCTCCAATAGCCCATTTCATGTCTTTTAGCCTTATAAATTTTGCTTGCTCCGCCTAATTGAATACCTATTTCACTGCTTATAGAATATTGCTATCTTGTGCTTTATTATTGATCCTTCGTTTGTCTTAGATTAACCTTTCACTAGCGTATATTTGCTTTACTAGCTTTGGCGAGGGATGGTAGACTAGGGTCATGTTCTCGGTTGGGATCGGGGGCTAGGGTTGGGGGGGCTAAGGGGGTTGAGGAGCTTCAGGTTGAGAGTAGGGTCTTGGAATATTGGGACTTTATCGGGAAAGTCCATAGAGTTAGTTAAGATTCTTAAGAAGAGGAGGATTAATTTAGCTTGTGTCCAAGAGACTAAATGGGTAGGACCTAAAGCTAAGGATGTAGACGGGTACAAGCTTTGGTGCTCGGGCAAGTCGAGGTATAGGAATGGGGTAGGGATCTTAGTAGATAGTGAGCTTAGAGACCAGGTGGTAGCGGTTAGGAGGATCAATGATAGGATGATGGCGATTAAGTTAGTCGTTGGAGGGTTCACCTTGAACATTATTAGTCTACGCGCGCAAGTGGGTTTGGACGAGGGAGGTAAAAAGGCGCTTTTGGGAGGACTTGGACGAAGTGGTGGTAAGTATACCGCCCTGCGAAGTTATTCATAGAAGGAGATTTCAATGGGCACATTGGGTCTGTTTCGAGGGGTTATGACGAGGTGCATGGTGGATTTGGCTTCGGGGACAGGAATGGTGGAGGAGTTTCACTCCTGAATTTCGCAAAAGCTTTTGGATTGGTGGTAGCCAACTCGAGTTTTCCGAAGACGGAGGAGCACTTGGTAACCTTTCGTACCTCGGTGGCTGCGACGCAAATAGACTTTTTGCTTCTTAGAAAAGATGATAAAGGCCTCTGTAAGGACTGCAAGGTCATACCGAGTGAGAATCTTACAACCCAACATAAGCTACGGGTGATGGATTTGGAGATAAAAAGGAGGAAGAAGAAGAGGGCCATGGATGACCGACCGAGGATTAGGTGGGGGAGTTTGACTCCGGCTAGTGCCCTAGAGATGGGGGAGAAGTTGATGGCTATGGGAGCGTGGGATAGTAGGGGGATGCGGCGAGTATGTGGGATAGGACGGCCGGTTGCATTAGGGAACAGAGAGATATTAGGGGTCTCGAGGCCGCCGTGATGGGCACCGGGGATTGGTGGTGGAATGGAGAAGTCCAAGGGAAGGAAGCAAAGAAGCATGCATATGTGAAGTTGGTAGATAGCAAGGATGATGAAGAGAAGCGGACGAACCGGGAAAAGTATAAGATGGCGAGAAAGGAGGCGAAGTTGGCAGTTTCGGCGGCTAAAACAGAAGCCTTTGAACGTGTAACACCCCGTATCTTTGACCTAAGCTTTAACCATGATCCTAGACTTGGAAAATCAGATAAGGAATGTGGGAATTGGAATTTTCCTGTTCAGTTGTAAGATGGGGGTTTACGCCCATGAACAGTGACCGTATTTTAGTTTACGGGTCGTAAATCAAGTCGTAAACCGTTACCAAGGATTTCTGAGCATTCTGGAATTTGACACTTGAAGGTTACATTGTTAAATACGGACCGTATTTCAAAATACGGCCCGTATTTCAAAACATATTTGGAATTTGGGAAAAACTTCCTTGATGAAAGTTGTAGAGCATTGAAGTACCTTTCCAACGGTATATTATGGGGGTCAAACGGACATTTGTGCAAAGAGTTATGGCCATTTGATCGAAGAGACGCAAAGGTAGTCCATATGTCAAAATACGGCCCGTATTTCAAAATACGGCATTTAATCGCTGAAAATCTAATTTTTCGTAACAGTATATATTCGTCCATATCAGTTCTAATCATTATTTTTCATTCCTTCAAGCCCTAGAACGACCTCCTACCTCTCCATCATCAAGAACACCAAGGTAAGCCTACTCTAATTATTCCAACTCAATTCTAACATATAATCTATTAATCTAAACAAGAAATCATCATTCCTAAACTAGGGTTTTCAAGAAAACCCATCTCAAGGTTCAAGAATTCAAGATTTTGGAAATCTTCTTCAAAGCTCAAGCCTTTAATTCAAGTTTTGGAGCGACTAAGGTATGTAGAGTTACTATCTACGTGTGGGAATATCATTGTTTCTTCCCCATGCCTCATAATCCATAAATTATGATTCTCTACTAAAACTAGGATTTCTATACCATGCTCATGATAACCCTAGGTCCAAGTCCATGATTATACTATGTATGAATTGTTATAATTCCATCATTGAGTTCTTAATATTTCTTTATGATTATTGAGAATCCGTCCGTAATTCATGAAAACCCATATATCTCATTCCATGGGTTCATGCATGCTAGTTTATGATATATTATGCTATTTTCAAGAAAATACTATACATGTTTTACAAGTTCATGCAAGTAAGCTATGATTCATGATATCCATATACAAGCAAGTTATATTCATGAAAACCGTGGACAAAGAAGTGCCACTTATTTTACATGTTCAAGTTTTTGAGAGTTGTTTTAATTACCGAGGAAGGCTTCAGATAGCCTGAAACTACGTAGCCACCGTAGGATGAGGATCGCTCCACCCATATCCCGGACGATCTCTCATAATGAATGGATCCTTTTATATTTTTATTAAATCTCATGTTCTCGGCAAGGACGAGTGTTACGTCGAAGCGGGACGCAAGCACCAGACCATGGATCGGTTATAAGTTATTGCTCTCCCTACTTATGATATTTTTACTCATGCTTTATATTATATATGTATTCATGTTCATGCTCATAACCAGGTTTCACTTTCACGTTCAGTTCTTATCTTTATTACTTTATGTCCCATGTTATTTCATTCGGGTTTTTTACATACCAAGACATTCAATGTGTCGACGTCCCCTTTTACTGCCCGGGGGCCTGCATTTCACGATGCAGGTACGTATTTACAGGACGCCGCATCTGCTCAGTAGGATTTGCTCGTATCAGCTTATTGGTGAGCCCCACCTCATTCGGGGTTTAGTTAACTTTTGTTTTATGATTAGTTATGCATCTAAGGTATCTTTGGGGCCTTGTCCCAGTAAGTATGTTTTCCAGTCAGACTCATGATAGAGGTTTCATAGACTAGACAAGTCAGTTATGTTATGTCCGACATTCGGAGTCGTATAGCCATTTTGGCTCATTCATGTTATTTCTGCATTCATGATTTAAATGAGTATTTCATTAAATTATTATGACATCTCATGTTTTATAAAAGCTCATCACGTTCATGCTATATTTCCGCTCATGTATGCCTCATGATGATTATTAAGCCACGTGGTTCGCTCGGTCACATGCAAGTATGGCACCGAGTGCCGTGTTTCGCCCTGTGCCATGGTTCGGGGTACGACAAAACTTGGTATCGAGCCTAGGTTCAAGTGTCGTAGGGAGTCTATGAAACCGTGTCCGGGTCACTTTTATATGTGTGTGCGCGCCACACATATAAACGCTGACCACCAAGACATTTAAGATTGTCTCACTTCTTTCAACTCTAGATCGTGCAATAGAGCTGTGTTCTCAGAAATCACTCGAACTCATGTGTTGTTTCCCATTCTACTAAATACGCCTAGTCTCAATGGATGAGGAAGACGTGAAACTAATCATTATCGATGTGTTGCTTTCAGATAGAGTTATCAGGAGTTATTCTGACTCGTGCACATTGCATTCTTTCGTAAAATGTCTACTAAGAGAAAGGCAACTTTGAGCCGAGGGCTACCATTGATGCGACCCCAGAGACGAACTCTCAGACTCCGAGAGTTCTAATTTTTCAATTCTGCGACTGTAGGTCATCAGGACCTGCTTCAAGTACCACTAATGTCCCAGCTCAGACCAAAGTGAGGAAGAGGGGTTTTCATAATCCTATTTGTTGCAAGTGCAATAAGAGGCATCAAGGGGTGTGTCGCTACGGGGCAGATGTTTTGGGTGTGCCGACGGTGGTCAGTATCTGAGAGATTGCCCACAAGTGAAACATGATAACAAAGGTTTTTCGCACCCCATTTGCAGTAGGTGTGGAAAAAGACATGCAGGAGTGTGTAGGATGGGTTCGGATGTGTGTTATAATTGTGGTCTCCAAGGCCACGTGCAAAAAGAATGCCATGATCAAGTACAATAGTAACACTAAGAATGGTGGTGTAATTCGTTCCCCTGCACTGTGCATAGCCAATTCAACAACACCTTTCGCAGCTCGTAGTACTCGAACACTAGCAGACCAAGGTAATGATAGGGATGGAGTATTAGGATTAAGTGGGGATCAAGCACGTTATCATGATATGGTAGGTCGCCAGGACTCCAATGTGCCGTCACATATGTCATAGGTATGCCAATAATTTTACCTCTTTGTCACATATGAGATATTATCCCCTAGATTTATTATGTCTTATGTGGTTATTGTGCAGTTGATAGTCCAGATTTAAGACCCTGCAAGGTAACATGTTAGGAAGTCAACTGTAGCAGGAATAAATTGTTCATGGTAGTTTTAAGCAGGAAATAGCCTAAGAGCCAACCACCTGTAATACTAGAAAGTCTAGACTTTTTCAAGGATATATATATATATATATATATATATATATATATATGTACATGACTAGGAAGGGACTGACTGCGATAAGAAAACCATGAACGATACGATATTGAATTTTTTTTTGTAGGTTAGTTTTAATTTATTTAAGCCTATTGAGATCGGACTCTAGAGAGTATGATGTTAGTGAGTTACTACAAGAAGCTTTATATTAGTATGAGATAAAAGATATGACAATTCCCTCTTAGGTTATGTGAATAAGTATTTATCCCGATGTGTATAGTATGATATAATTTTGAAAGTGTATAGGGAGTTTGGGGTTAGTTATTCCAATTCCTGTTTTTTAGACAGATGAAATTTCCCTAAGTGTGATCCATGTCCATAATTCAGAAAAGATAGTATACAACCCCAGAATAGAGTCAGATAAGGAAGAAAAGTTAGAAATAACCTTATGCTTCACTTTAGTACTCAGAGAAGAATTAGAGAATATGATGCTAGCAAGTGGTTAAGAGAAGCATAGTGAGTAAGTTTGAATAGACATAGTGAATTAGAAATTTCAGCAGAGTTAGTAGAAGTACGATTTGAGCTACTTAGTCAAGTTAGCACTACTAAGGTAACTGTCTGAATACACCGAAAGCGTGTTGGAACCTAAAGGGTTTAAGTTAAATTTGAGGTATAGAAATTGGTGAAAGAAGAAAATCATCTAAGCAAAAAGAGAGTAAGCTACAGAAGAAGAGCCTTTAAGGGTTATCAGAAAAGAGTTTTCCTCAAGACTGACAAAGCTAGTATGCCAGCTATGTACATTAGAAACCCGTTCATTTAAGTAATCCAGTTTTCCCAGTAAGTAAGAATTGCTTGAAGTAAGCCAAAGAAATGAGTCCTCAGTATGTTAGAGGAAATTAGCAGAACCACTAGATGACTACTTACTGCTAACTCGAGAGATCCACAGGCTTTAAACGTCAGCTTTTGAACTAAGGGGGAGATCGTGCGATAAGGTGCTGATATAGATTATGTGTTTTGTAAGTGGATAGTTTAAGGAGATTATGGCAGAGGATCACAATTTCATATAGCCAAGATAAGGTGTGTAGAATGCAATTTTAGTCATGCCCGTTGAGATCAAGTACTAGGTAATTATGTTATAAGATAAAGTTCTAGAGCGAATAGCGGGTTTTAAGGGTATAACGTTTCCAATTCCAGAGTAATTCATGTACTATGTAGTACTAATGCACAGACGTACTCTACTCATGCCTTTCGTACTCATATCATGCCCATGTTAGAAGCTTTACACTCCACGTTTAAGATACGAGAATTAGGACTTCATACGATAGTAAGCTATGCGAGGGAATGTTCTTTCATGTTTCTCAGATCAGGTTGTACTCATGACCAAGGTTAAAGACCGCATTCATGTCTCACGTATCTATCGTGCTTTTATACCCATGACCACGTTCTAGCTTCTAAGTGCTTTCCGAATATGATGTTGATTTTGATAATGATTGAGGAGAAGGTAACACAATAGTTTAAAGACTAAGAATCCTATGGAATGCCCACCGGTCCTTCGAACAAGGGAAAAATGCCTTAGGTAAATGACTTATTTCAACTCCAAAGATATGCTACCTACGTTCTCACGTACTTGTGCCCACGACCGACTTCTTTGAGCATCCACATATAGAAATAGCATAACAGTGGAGTTGGTAGGTAATGATAAGGGTAAGTCAAGATGGATGTCCTACCCACGATTCTACGTAACTCATGCTTATGTTCCTCTGGTTACTGTTTTAAAGCAGCTCGTAGCTTGGCACAAAGGATGCCATTTTCTTTTCCGAAGTACTTATGCCCTGTTTAAGTTCAAGATGACTTTCTACTTATGCCTTAGTCTTACTTCAATACTCATGAACTCAGTAAAACTATGAACCATGTCCATACGCCATGGTATGTAGGTACTCATATAAATGCTATATTTTTCATGGTCTCATGCCCTATGTCATGCTATTCACGTTTCATGGTCCCATGCCGTCATGAATAATGTTATATATGAATCACGCACGCATGTTCCACGTTACGTCCTCCATGTACAATGCACCATGTCATGTCTGTTCTCTAAAGTAAAGTATCTTATATGAATAGTACCAATAATTCATTTTCTCTCAGTCCTCTATAATTCGCTCACGAGAATGAGCAAGATGATCTAAGGTATTCATAATTATGATTAACAGCTAGCAAGATAATCAGAAGTAAGGTGCATTCCTATATTCAAATGGATATATTTTTGTATACCCTGTAGTACTTATCTCAGGAGTATTCTACTCAGATTCGACGTATTCATGTCATGCCTATGCTAGAGATTTATGAACGCCTATGTTAGGATCATATTCTTGTTATACAACTCAAGTTGGTCGCATTCGCATCGAGTTGTACTTACATTCAAAGCCTAAGTCATACTCCTATCTCATATTACCATGGTGACATCCGAACATCTATGAGCAAGTCTCTAAGTATCCAAATCCTACCCGCGCTTAGTATTCAACCCTCATGTTGTAACAATCATGTTTTCGACATTCAGATCCCATGTTACGATATCCATGTTTACACGTATTCGTATCTCATGACGATTTAGCACTCATGTATTCATGTCATCCGATTTTCATGTATTTATGTCCCACGTCATGTGTCTCATGACCGATAATCATGTCATGTTCGTGCCTATTTCGGATACTCATGTCATTCATGCCTACGCATTTTCTTCCAAACCACGTGTATAGTAATCATGTAATCATTCAGCCAATATCCGTGTATTCAAGCCAGCTCAGTATTTATGTTAGCTACATACAAGATGCAGTAATCGCGTTATGTCACATCATGCGTATTAAGATACTACGTGAGTTTTGTGTTGGTACTTTAGTTAGCTGACAAGCATTTGAAAAATGTCGTGAGGGTCCGAATTATGAAGGAAGTCCTGCCATAAATTTTATAGATTCCAGAGTTAGTAGCGATTCTTAACCACTAGTCATAAATCGAGGACAAATGTTTCATGATCCTCATTTATGTGGCGCTTACTATTTCATGTTCCCATGTATATGTTTCCATGTAATCACGTATTAGTTCGCATGATCCATGACCATGTTCCCACGTAACCATGTCAAGCTCTTACGTTTTACGTCATGTTTCTTTCATGTTCATGTATTCAAGCCATGTCCAGCCATGTTATTAACCATGACCCATCATTTGAGGATGAATGATCCCAAGGGGGAGATATTGTAACACCCCGTATCTTTGACCTAAGCTTTAACCATGATCCTAGACTTGGAAAATCAGATAAGGAATGTGGGAATTGAAATTTTCCTGTTCAGATGTAAGACGGGGGTTTACGCCCATGAACAGTGACCGTATTTCAGTATACGGCCCGTAAATCAAGTCGTAAACCGTTACCAAGGATTTCTAAGCATTCTGGAATTTGACACTTGAAGGTTACATTGTTGAATACGGACTGTATTTCAAAATACGGCCCGTATTTCAAAACGTATTTGGAATTTGGGAAAAACTTCCTTGATGAAAGTTGTAGAGCATTGTTAAATACGGACGGTATTTTATACATCCCGGGGTCAAACGTATTTGGACATTTGTGCAAAGAGTTATGGCCATTGAAATACCTTTTCAAGATATTATGGGCATTGCAGTCCATATGTCAAAATACGGACCGTATTTCAAAATACGGACCGTATTTCAAAATACGGCCAGTATTTCAAAATATGGCCAGTATTTAATACGGCTTGGCCGAAAATCTAATTTTTCCGAACAGTGTATATTCGTCCATATCAGTTCTAATCATTATTTTTCATTCCTTCAAGCCCTAGAACGACCTCCTACCCTCTCCCATCATCAAGAACACCAAGGTAAGCCTACTCTAATTATTCCAACTCAATTCTAACATATAATCTATTAATCTAAACAAGAAATCATCATTCCTAAACTAGGGTTTTCAAGAAAACCCATCTCAAGGTTCAAGAATTCAAGATTTTGGAAATCTTCTTCAAAGCTCAAGCCTTTAATTCAAGTTTTGGAGCGACTAAGGTATGTAGAGTTACTATCTACGTGTGGGAATATCATTGTTTCTTCCCCACGCCTCATAATCCATAAATTATGATTCTCTACTAAAACTAGAATTTCTATACCATGCTCATGATAACCCTAGGTCCAAGTCCATGATTATACTATGTATGAATTGTTATAATTCTATCATTGAGTTCTTAATATTTCTTTATGATTATTGAGAATCCGTCCGTAATTCATGAAAACCCATATATCTCATTCCATGGGTTCATGCATGCTAAAAATGCTTATTTATGATATATTATGCTATTTTCAAGAAAATACTATACATGTTTTACAAGTTATTTCATGAAACCATGTCAAGATAAGCAAGTTATGATTCATGAAATCCATATACAAGCAAGTTATATTCATGAATCATGATTTCAAGACAGCAAGTGCCACTTATTTTACATGTTCAAGTTTTTGGGAGTTGTTTTAATTACCGAGGAAGGCTTCAGATAGCCTGAAACTACGTAGCCACCGTAGGATGAGGATCGCTCCACCCATGTCCCGGACGATCTCTCATAATGAATGGATCCTTTCATATTTTTATTAAATCTCATGTTCCCTGGAAATGACTGAGTGTTCGGTCGCGGCGGGACGCAAGCACCACGTGGTGATACCATGGATCGGTTATAAGTTATTGCTCTCCCTACTTATGATATTTTTACTCATGCTATATATATATATATATATATATGTATTCATGTTCATGCTCATAACCAGGTTTCAGTTTCACGTTCAGTTCTTATCTTTATTACTTTATGTCCCATGTTATTTCATTCAGTTGCTTTACATACCAGTACATTCAATGTGCTGACGTCCCCTTTTACTGCCCGGGGGCCTGCATTTCACGATGCAGGTACGTATTTACAGGACGCCGCATCTGCTCAGTAGGATTTGCTCGTATCAGCTTATTGGTGAGCCCCACCTCATTCGGGGTTTAGTTAACTTTTGTTTTATGATTAGTTATGCATCTAAGGTATACTGGGGGCCTTGTCCCAATAAGTATGTTTTCGATCGGGACTCATGATAGAGGTTTCATAGACTAGACAAGCTTATGTTATGTCCGACATTGGAGTGTATAGCCATTTTGGCTCATTCATGTTATTTCGCATTCATGATTTAAACAAGTATTTCATTAAATTATTATGACATCTCATGTTTTATAAAAGCTCATCACGTTCATGCTATATTTTCGCTCATGTATGCCTCATGATGATTCAGCAAGCCACGTGGTTCGCTCGGTCACATGCAGTATGGCACCGAGTGCCATGTTTCGCTCAGGCCATGGTTCGGGGCGTGACATAACGCCTTTATGCAGAACTAGAGGACAGAGGTGGGGATAAGAAGCTATTTAAGCTCGCCAAGGAGAGAGAGAGGAAGGCACGTGACTGGAGAAGAAAAAGACATCAAGGACGAGGACTCGTAAGTGTTAGTACGTTGTGTAATTTATATATCTTATTTAATTACTTTATAATTTGTACAATTAGAGGAGTGAGAGACATTGTGTTGGGAGACTTGGAGCACTTTGAAGAACGTCGCGACTTTGGTTTTTATATTTCGATGAGGTGAATATATATCCGTAGGATTAGGGAAGTCAGCTAATTATTATAAGTAGATATGGAAAAATTTGGCGAGTGGTAGGCTTGGAGTACCCCGATCGGGTTGTTTAATGTCATTTTCAAACATCATTAAGATGCCGGAAGAATGGATTGGAGTACAATGATTCCCATGTACGAACAAGGAGACATTAGTGCCGCAACAACACAAATTATCGGTTGAAAATTACAATGAAATGAACAAAATGGTAGAAATGAGGGTGAGGAGAGTGTATCTCATTTCGTAGAGATTCAAGCCTACCGGATTCATCCGGGCGCTCGACTACGAAGCCATTCATATTTGAGAGATGGTGGAGCAAGATAGGGAGCGGAAGAGGGACTTGCACATAGTATAACTCAAAAAATCTAGACAAGATGCCAAGAGAGGTCCATGGAGAGCTCCACAAAAGAACACCTTCCTTCAACATTAGAAATAAACTCATGTTTATGGAGCTAAGACTTTTTCAACGAATTCTAGGAGGAGATGAGCACTCTCCCCCACAATGAAAGAATGACTAACTATTTATAGCTACGAAAATCATCCTTGTGATGGATGAATTGATGAAAACAAGGGAGAGTGGTGTAATAAACCGGATGAGAATATGGCGATTGACAAGACTGATAATGGGAGTTAAGATAATTTTCAAAAGGCACAATGGCCATATTCGGAGACTAAAGGATTTAAATTGAAGACCAATGGGAGAAATACTTGGAGTGTGTGTTCTATTATGGTCGCTAGGCCGAAAGAGTAAGGTTTGACTTTTTAATATAATTTCAAATGTCCACATTCATCCATTTACTCAAATGAGGGATATTACGAAATAATGCTCCTAACGTGAATGGTGGATGAAACGGAGGCTGCCTCCGTGAGTGCTATGTGATAAGAAAGTGCCAACAAAACATAAAGGCAAGTAATATTAAAATGGTCAAAATGTTCTTCAATCCCCCTCTCATTTTAATATTAATATAAAGATGTCACGTTCTTAAGATGAAAGGAGAGGAAACGATGCATAATGAAGGTGTGGATGTGTGGGCACACTACGAGGGATAGAATTAGGAATGAAGATATTCGAGACAAGGTCGGGAGTGTGTTCCGCATTAAATGGAGGACAAGATTTAAGGGAAATGACGTATCATGGTTTGGGCATAATAATCAAGAGAGACATGAGATTTGATAGCCAACACATGTGAGAGGTTGTGCTATCTCGGTTTTCATGAGTGCTTTTGAGGAGGCCTCAAGAAGCCTATTGGGGAGAGGTGATTAGGACAGAATATGGCTCCCGTAACTTTAACACCCGAGGATACGAGCTACGTAGATATTAAGAGTTTATATACTTGACCTCCAGGAAATTGTTACAAGGTGGCTTATCCTTTCACCATAGGAGTTGAGTTTTGCTCATTTGTTTATTGCCATTTGATTTCGCAAAATGTCGTTTATATTTGTTGGGTCGTGTACTTTGTTTATCCTATTTATCTATAGTAGTTAATGATCTTTCTTTCCGATCGATTTCTTTTATGACTTTCTCGCTTTTGTTATTCCTTGTTTTCATATTGTTTTTCGGTATGCTTGGCCCTATCGACCTTTTGTCTTGTTTTCCTCTCTGAGCCGAGGGTCTTTCGAAACAAATTTACACCTTTTTAAGGTGGGGGTTATGGTATACGCTCTACCCTTTTCACAAACACATGGTTGGATTATACTGGGCTTCTTGTTGTTGTTGATTATTAATATTCAATACTATTATATTTAGACTAAGTTTACACCAAGCAACAACAAATGTGGAGAACATATATTAATTTCAGAGGTAGTCTTTAATTACAATTAGAACTCTAATGCTATTCTTTTTTTACCAAAATAGTCTATTAATGTATGTTAAAATTAAAGTAAATAATGGTAGAATCATATGATTAGGACACGATCACTTATGATTAGGACACGATCAGTTCCTTCTTTTTAAAGATGTGTCCTTCTAATTCAAGTAGGATTTTATACATTTTGCATGATAGGGATCCGAATTGGATGACAGGGAATCATAACTGATCACTTCCAATTCTAAATATTACTAATTTATTAGAAATTCAATATATCAACGGTAGTTACAATTTTATCCCAACTTCACTTAAAGTTTTAAGGGAATAAAAGTCGATCAACATTTAGAGGATATTTTCGTCGTTCAATATTTAGCGAGAATTATTCGTGCTTTTAATATATGAAGATAGACAGATAGATAAATAGATGTAGATAGATAGATAGATAGATTTAGAAGTGCAGTACTTTAGGTTTTATGCTTAATTCCAATCAATTATATGTGTTTACACTCACACCGGGTGTTTATACCAAACCAATGGAATCATGTCATGTGTATGAATATACAATAACATCACTTAACCATAGTTAATTAATGTACGCATCCACTTTACTAAATTGCTTAGCTACCCTAAGTTGTATGAGTTTGATGTAAACACCCGATGCAGGTAAATTTTTACCATGCATTATACTATTTATACGTCAAATTAAGGAACAAAGATATCCATGGAGTAGTAATTATTTCCCAAGATATTATCTATATGTCAAATCAAGGAACAGAGATATCCATGGAGTAATTATTTCTACAACTGTAAGCTTGGCCAATCCAACCACCTTTCGGTTTGTATTTACTTCTATGGTAGTGACGCAATAACTCCATTGACTCCCAAGTCTTTCTAATTCTACTTGCATTTCACAAGATGAGAATTAAATGCCATTGACTCAGCCAGACTTGTAATGATTCACTACAATATATATAGAACTATACCCTGCACAAGTTCTTCACAAAACAAAACAATCAACTGAAATCCTTTAGCCTTCAAGATGGTTCCCATAATATTTTATTTCCTTCCTCTCTTTTATCTTTTCACAATTACTTTTGCTTCCACTGAGGAGGCAACTGCTCTCCTCAAATGGAAATCAACTTTCCAAAACAAGGATACTTCCTTATTGGCTTCATAGACACTAAGTCGTAATGGTCCCGTACCGGATGGAGTTATATGCTTTAATGATCGGGTAAATGGATTGAACATTACAAATGCTAATGTTAATGGTACACTCTATAATTTTCCATTTTCATCTCTCCCCTTTCTTGAATATGTTGATCTTAGCCTGAACCAACTCTCTGGCACTATCCCACCAAAAATTGAAAAGCTCAATAATCTTGTCGATCTTGACTTGTCGATGAACAACCTTTCTCGTTCAATTCCAATTACTGTAGGTGACTTAATTGAGCTCAAAATTTTGTATCGTTATTCTAACCAGCTTTCTGGTCCCATTTCTAGTGAGCTGGGGAATCTGAAAAACCTCAGTGATTTGGAATTATCCCATAATCAGCTTACCGGTTCAATTCCAATTACTCTAGGTGACTTAACTGAGCTTCAAATTTTGTATTTTCATTCTAACCAACTTTCTGGTCCCATTCCTAGTGAGTTGGGGAATTTGAAAAAACTCAGTGATTTGGAATTATCCCATAATCAGCTTACCGGTTCAATTCCAATTACTCTAGGTGACTTAACTGAGCTTCAAATTTTGTTTCTTCATTCTAACCAACTTTCTGGTCCCATTCCTAGTGAGTTGGGGAATCTAAAAAACCTCATTGATTTGGGATTATCCAGTAATAAGCTTAGTGGTTCAATTCCAATTACTCTAGGTGACTTAACTGAGCTCAAAATTTTATATCTTCATTTTAACCAACTTACTGGTCCAATTCCTAGTGAGTTGGGGAATCTGAAAAACCTCACTAAACTGGATTTATCAAATAATCAACTTACTGGTTCAATTCCATTTACTCTAGGTGACTTAACTGAGCTCAAATTATTGCACCTTTTCTCTAACCAATTTTCTGGTCCCATTCCTAGGGAGTTGGGGAATTTGAAAAACCTCACTAAATTGGATTTATCAGATAATCAACTTACTGGTACAATTCCATTTACTCTAGGTGACTTAACTGAGCTCAAAATATTGCACCTTTTCTATAACCAATTTTCTGGTCCTATTCCTAGTGAGTTGGCGAATCTAAAAAACCTTATGAACTGAATTTATCAGATAATCAACTTACTGGTTCAATTCCATTTACTCCAGGTGACTTAACTGAGCTCAAAATTTTGTCCTTTTTTTCTAACCAATTTTCTCGTCCTATTCCTAGTGAGTTGGGGAATCTGAAAAATCTCATTGATCTGGAATTATTCAAAAGTCAACTTAGTGGTTCAATTCCTGCTTCCTTTGGCAATTTAAGAAACATGCAATTTCTCTATCTCTATGCCAACAAACTTTCTGGTTCTATTCCCAAAGAACTTGTACATTTGGATAACTTGGCAGAGCTTCTAATGAGTGAAAATCAACTTTCAGGCCATTTGCCAAACCAGCTTTGCCGAGGTGGGAAACTCAAGAAATTCACGGTGAAAAGTAACAAGCTGACAGGGCTAATACCAAGCAGCTTGAGCAAGTGCTCGAGCTTTAAATGGGTTCATTTTAATAACAACAGTTTTACTGGGAATTTGTCCGAAGCTTTTGGCGTCTATCCCAAGCTTCAGTTCATTGATTTGAGTGACAATGATTTTCATGGTGAAATCAACAGCAATTAGGGGAAATGAAAGAATTTGACTGATCTGCGGGTAGCCAGAAATAGCATTAGTGGTAGCATACCACCGGAAATTGGAAATGTCAAAGGACTTCTAGGACTTGATCTTTCATCGAATCATTTGGTCAGGTAGATTCCTAAGGAAATTGGAGATTTAACCTCTCTGGTTAATCTTTTTGTGCAAAACAACAACATTTTTGACAATATACCTGGGGAACTTGGGTCACTGACAAAATTAGAGTCCCTTGATCCATCAGGAAATAGACTGAATGGGTCCATCCCAATATTTTTAGGGGATTACGTGCACTTGTTTCAGTTGAACCTAAGCAACAACAAATTTGGGTAGAAAATTCCAATGGAGATAGGGAGGATAACTCAGCTTAATGCACTTGATTTGAGCCATAATCATCTTGTTGGAGAAATACCCCCTTATCTAGCCAATTTGAAGAGCTTGGTAAGCTTAAATCTTTCCCACAATTGCCTCTTTGGCCGCATTCCTGAAGAACTTGAAAGTTTGACTGGTTTGCAGGATGTCGTGTTGTCATACAATGAGTTGGGAGGTCCAATCCCTAATAATAAAGCTTTTATCAATGCTTCATTGGAGGGCAATAAAGGTCTTTACGACAATGTAATAGGACTCCAGCCTTGCGAAAGGCCATCTTCTGTGGTGAAGAAGCAGTCAGTGGCGAAGAGACGTAAACTCATCCTCATCACTGTACTTCCTGTTATGGGAGCACTAGTACTACTATGTGCTTTCATTGGTGTCCTCTTTATGTGTGATAAAAGAAGGAAAGTTAGAGACGTTGAAAGACGTGATGATGGTTGGATTTCAATATCCATGTTAGATGGAAAGGCATTGTGCAGAGATATCTTAAACGCCACAGAGGAGTTTGATGCTACATTTTGCATCGGGCAAGGAGGGCATGGAAGCGTTTACAAGGTAAACCTTCCATCATTAGGGAATATAGCTGTGAAAAGACTTCATTCTTTATTTGAGAATACACATCCCAAAAGCTTTATGAATGAAGTAAGGGCATTGATTGGGATTAAGCACCGAAACATCGTGAACCTTTAAGGCTATTGTTTGAATGCACAAAACTCGTTGTTGGTTTACGGGCATGCGGAGAGAGGGAGTTTGTCTAGCATTTTAAGCAATGAAGTTGAGTCCAAGAAATTGGATTGGCTTAAAAGGGTGAATATCATCAAAGGTGTTGCTTATGCTTCATCTTATTTGCACCAGGATTGTTCACCATCTATTGTTCATCGAGACATATCAAGCAGTAACGTTTTGCTTGATTCTAAGTATGAAGCTAGTGTTTCAAATTTTGGCATAGCTAAGCTTCTCAAGCCAGACTCATCCAATTGCACTGTGCTTGCAGGAACGTATGGCTATGTTGCACCTGGTAAGGTCTAACTTTATTTATTATCCTTGTTTTATAACTTCATGAACTATAGCCAAACACTCTCTACAATGTTTTTATCTCATTTACACGTTTAAATTGTTCTAACTTTTGGAAATTGTAATATTCCAGAGCTTGCATATACAATGAAGGTTACACAAATGTGTGATGTCTATAGCTTTGGAGTATTAGCATTGGATATAATCCAAGGAAAGCATCTTGGGGAATACATTACTGTGCTAGCAAATTCATCGACTAGAGATCATGTGCAGCTTAACGATTTGCTAGATGAATGGCTTCCGTATCTTGAAGATAGCGTAAAAGAGGTTTTGGTTTTTATCATCAAGCTAGCAAGTTCTTGTTTGCTTGAAACTCCAAAATCAAGGCCAACAATGCACTTCATCTCTAATAGGTTATAATCAATGAATCCACGTCCGCCTACTCATGTAAGCCGAGCTATATAATCCCTGAGATGTCTTTGTATGAAAATGTAATAAACTTTGAAACCAAGTGGTTGTGAAGTAAGTTATTTTGATGAGACGGTCCATGCCAAAATTATTACTGGGACTAGTATTGTTGTATTGTCAGGGTGCTTATCTGGTTTATTGTATTGAGTGTATAGTGTAGAAGGTAATTTTCCTTGTGCCAAAAGCTAATTAAACCATGCTTCATGTTTGCTAATTACTGATGTCATAGCGGGATTTCCTTCCATAATTCTTATAGCTCATGAAATATCTCAAACACTTGTAAACACTTGTAAAATATGATTAACACTGCATTGCTTGCCAAAATGATAGTATATATTTTAAAGATGAAAGTAGGGAGGATAATGTATGATATTAACATCTCAATAAACATGTATGCGGAGATGCCTCTTGTAAAATACTGGAGATATTTCACTTGAGTTACTAGAGAAATAAACTTGTTCGAGTTTCTTTTGTACTTCATAAAAAGTTTAGAATCAAATTTTTGCTAAGTTGTGTTCCTCTGAGTCAAGAAATGTCAAAACAGGCGAATTTCGGTACTTTAGAAAATTTCTTATGGGAAGGAATAATTGCTTCAAGCCAAGTGACGACAGAGTCACTATTGTTTGTAAGTGGAGTTCTCCAAATTAAATACTGCCTTGAAGACAATAAAACTAAGTACCGAATTTTAGAAAAAAAGGACATCAAGAGAATAGTTTGATAATAAGTAGACAACTATTTTAACGAGCAGTTCTGAACTTTTTCCGTTTGTGCATCTTTTGTTATTCAACAACGTACTAACTAAATTTATTTAGCATTTAACGCATCTGATTTTTATCATTTTTTTTTTCATTCAGAAATTGGATAATTAACCTTAGCCCATTCATCCCAGATATTCCAACTGTAGGACCACTAAGCATGGTGAAGAGCTCTGGACATGTTTAGAAGGAGAATTGAAAATGCTAAATTTATTAAGCCTTTACTCCGTTTACCTACCCTTCTCTTGGTCTGCTACATAAAAGAGGAAGTTGACAGAGGTAAAACTCACGTAAATTCCTTCATCACTTCTATTTATAACAAAGTTTAAAACGTCTAGACTTGTAACTTTTTATTTATTGAGGTGACACATGTTCTGTTTCTATACGTCATTAATTGGCAATTTCGTGCCTACTTTAGTGGATAACTTTATGTTCATATATGTGAAGCCACTCTATATAAAGACCAATATTGGAAGTATAATATTTTGTTTTAGATCTCTTCAAGTAGCTGAGAACTGAGTAGGAAAAATTGCAATTCACGGCATGGCTATTGATGGACAAGTTAGCTATAACTGCTTTAATAGGAATATAACATTTGCGGTTGTTATCACTAGCATTGTTGCTGCATCAGGCGGCCTAATTTTCGGATTTGATATTGGAATTTTAGGTAAATATACTTCTTTTCTTTTTCATTGTCCATTTTATTAGACTGATCGAGTTCCAATTTTCTGGCGTTGAAACAACTGGTAATCGTAGACTATACATGCACTCAAAAACTCTTTTGTTTTCCGACAAGCAGTTTAAAAAGGAAATTTCTGAGCATTTATTTTCGAGCCAGTGAATCCGAAATTGTGAATTTATAAGAGTCATAGAGAGTTGCCTATTAACAGGGATGAAATGACTAATATTATGCTATCTCTCATGTCCAAGGAAAGAAGATATACTATTTATTTTTGGAAAGAAAATTTCGAGGATATTATCGAAACCACTGGCTAGACATTGTCTCATTTGTTTGTGAACTTCAGATTGATGTACAAATCAGAAATAAATAAATGAACAAAAAGGACATTGTGAGGGTTAATTTCACGTATGATCAATTGAACTTGTTATAGCAATCCTCTCCTCATGAGCTAGCTTTTGGGGTTGAGTTAGGCCCAAGTGTCATATCTTTACAAAACTTTACCGACTATAACATTAAAGTTACAAAACTATTTCACATACGTGAAATAAACACTAACCGTTTGCAAGACGTGATCATAATGTCTATGCTGTATACAGAGATTTAATCAGTTTAATTTGTACATCAGGAGGAGTGACAACAATGAAGCCATTCCTTGAAAAATTCTTCCCATCAATACTGAAGAAGGCAGCATCTGCTGGTGCTGAAGCAAACGTGTATTGTGTATATGATAGCGAGGTTTTAACAGCCTTCACTTTATCACTCTATATAGCTAGCTTGTTTGAGTCTCTCGTAGCTGGTCATCTCACGACAGCCATAGGACGAGGAAACGTAATCGTAGTAGGAGGCTGCACTTTCTTTGCTACTCTTATCAATGGGGCTGCTCAAAACGTTTCTATGCTCATCTTGGGTCGCATTTTGCTAGGCTTTGGTGTCGCCTTTACTAACCACGTAGCAAAACATAGAGTCTAGTAATCTTATTTTGGTAAGTACAACAAATAATCTGATATAGTGTGAAATTTTTTTACATCGCCAGTCATTATTTCAGTTAAAATCATTATTTTGATTCAAATTAACTTACTGATAAAATTGAAACTTTAATGTAAGGATTTCTCAACATTAAAATGAAGAGATTCAAGAACATGCATGCTTTTTAATTTGACTAAAACAAGTATTTACCATCTGTATGTTTGATCATCATGTAAAGCAGTAAAGGGACAAAGGAGACATAGTTTGGAAGTATATTTAATTACCATATTCCATCATAATATTTGTGCATGTATTTGAAGGCTACTCATGTATACCTGTCAGAAATGGCACCTTCAAAATGGCCTGGTGCATTTTAGCACAGGCTTCCAATTCTTTATAGGCCTTGGCATTGTTACTACAAATTGCATAAACTATGGCACCTCTAAACTCACCTGGGGATGGCACCTTTCCCTCGGCCTAGCCGTAGTTCAAGCCACAACAATGACCATAGGTGCACTTCTCATTCTTTTAAAAAAAATATATAATGGTGGTGTCAGGGTTAATTTGCGAACACCTCAACTATTTTCTCAAGTACCTGCTACCTCCCTCTAGCACAAATATTGGGTATTTCTGCCATTAAGCTTAGTCGTATGAAAAGAAATCACCTATCCCTTATTACGGGACCTTAACTTTTGAGTCCTAAAGCAAATGCTTCAATTTCCTTGCCCTTGAGCCAGCCCTGCATTTTATATCTATGATAAGATTTGAACCATTATCTTCCATAACTAATATCTCATTTTATGACCACAACTTGGGCATAGGCTCACTTCTCATTTCCGACACACTTAGCAGCCTAGTTGAGCGAGGAAAATTGGAGCAAGCAAAGCAATCGCTGGCAAAAGTTCATGGAACCAGTAGCAACACCGAAATCGAAGCAGAGTTAGCTGATCTTATTAAGTCTTGTGAAATTGCAAGAGCTTCAAAGGAAGAGCCTTTTGTGACAATCTTTAAGAGACAACATCGGCCTCATTTGGTCATGTCCATTGCCATAAAATTTTTCTAGCAAATGAGTGGTATTAATATCATTGCATTCTATGCACATGTGCTCTACTGAGTGCTGTGATTCTTGGAGTAGTCAATATTGGTTCAATCCTTGTGTCTACTGGTATTGTTAATCGGTTTGGTCAGAGATTTCTCTTCATACAGGCGGAGTATAAATGCTCATCTGCCAGGTGCATGCTCTAACTAGATATATAACTAGCACAACTCGTTATGCACATAAACAATCCAAGATAATACTCACCCTAAATAATTAATTGATGAGTTTAAGTTCTGTATACTGACGTGTATAAATTTTTTCTACAGGATCTTTCGTTTGTGTCCCTTCGGACAAACTTAATTACTGGCAGTAGCCCGCATATACAAAACCTATACACTGAGATGTATATTATACGTATAGTATATGTATTGTATATGTATAGTATATGTATATCTAAGTATAAATATACAAAATTTGCTGGATTTTTTGTAAACTAGATCACTCAAAGGTATTGGGTTGTAGTTGTCTCTTTTCTCTACAACAAGCCAAATAAGGTAACTTGAAAAATTAAAGCACACATTATTAAGTGAAGTTCCACTGGTTAAGGTCTTATTGAGGGTCCAGATATATAAGTATGCAAAGAGTTTTAACTTTTATGTAGTGTGGTGCATAGTTCTCTTACATTATCAAGTTTAATTAACTGGAAATATAACAAGTAAATGCTTACAACAAGTTTGATCTTGTAACCATGAACATAAGTAATTAGATTGCTATAACAGGTTAAATTAGACTAGTAGTGCAAAACAACTATTTACTGTCCATATATATAGCTTAGATCCTTATGCTAATTACATCATTGGCTTAATGTCGGTGAAGGTAGCAATTGCTTCTACACTAGCAGCTTCATAGGTGAAAATGGAAGCAAACACATTCGCAGGCAACATGCTGCCTTAGTACTTGCCCTGATGTGTATCTATGCTGCTGGTTTTGGTTGGTCATGGGGTCCTCTAAGCTGGCTCATTCCAAGCGAAATATTTTCGATAAACATTCGATCAACTGGGCAGAGCATAAGTGTCTCCGTGAACTTTGCCACCACATTCGTGCTGTCTCAAACATTCTTGGCCATGCTTTGCCACTTCAAGTATGGCGCTTTCTTGCTCTTTGCTGGTTGGATTGCTGTTATGACCATTTTTATTGTGATGTTCATTCGTGAGACTAAGGTGTTGCTTTGAATTCCATGCATCAAGTGTGGGAGAACCACTGGTTTTGGGGTAGGTATGCTAAAAGATCAGCCTTAGTGCCACAACAAAGTAGTTGAATATATTACGGACTCATTTATGCCATTCATCAATGGTTTGGCTCATTTATGCCATCGCCGTTACTAAAATGACTCATCCATGTCATTTTTCATTAACGCTGGTTTACAATACCAGAAAAGACACGTGGCCTCCAATTAGAGGTCCCCGTCGTTTATAAACCAGCTCAATTTTAAATCCCAAATTAATAAAAAAAAATCCGACACATACACCTGACCACCCACAACCATAATCTAGTTGGACGACACGTGTCACATCTGGTATTGTAACCGGTGTTAATGAATAATGGCATGGATGAGCCATTTTGGTAACGTCAATGGCATAAATGAGCCATTTTAGTAACGGCGATGGCATAAATAAGCCAAACTATTGACGAGTAGTATAAATGAGCCATTTTCGATAGTTCGATGGCATATTTGAGCCTTTTTTTAATATATTATACCAAAAGCTCATATGTAGTTTTCTTTTGTAATCTAAAACAGAGGAATTTTAACATAAAGCGGATCAACTTTTACCTAGATATGCAAAATTGGAAGCCTAATTACCACTATTTTAAAATAGCCGACAATTTGTAGTACTCAAGATTAATCACAGTTTGTAATACTCAAGATTAACCACAGTTTGTAATCCTCATGGGTTCAAATAACAATCACAGTATAATTCTTCCCTTTCAATAATTGTATTACGTACAAAAGCAACATAAGAAGGACCAATAGTGTCTATTCCTTGATTTGACTTATAAATAGAAAAGTATACATATAATTGGTTCATTTTAACCATACAATACGAAGTAGCTTTGTTAGCATGTGTTCGTAACTCCAAGTTTATTGTAATAATAACAATCTCAAACTTGGCAATCAGTAAAAGTTTTATAGAGGGAAAACGGAGGGAGTAAATAGATAAAATCATTGTACTTGGATAAAATTACAAGACATCATTCAATGATGATCACTCAACTTAAGCAAATTACCAAGTAAAGTCATTTATCTTTATTTTTTATTCCTCATATGATCATTTAAGTTTATATATTTGCCTTACAAAGTAACAATGGTTAAAAGTCACTTTAAAAATGAAAAAGAACCAAAATAGTCGTTTAAGTTTGGACTTTGAGTCAAAACATCCCTTATTTTTTAAAATAGAACAATAATAGTCCTCCAACTATTTTTTACTTTGTAAATTAGATTGTTTTGGTCCTATAGGCAAGTCCATAATGTAGATTTTAAAAGGGAAACTTACATAAACAACTACCTTTTATAAGTTTACAACAATATATAGCTATAAGTTTGCAATTTACAAACCGTAGCTACCTTTTATATGGTTTCGGCTGTATTTTCATATTTTTAAATACAGCGAAATACATGTATCATAAAAACAGAGTGGAGTAAATTCTTTAAATACATGAAGGTTTCTATGTTTTAAATACAACCAAATACATGTATCATAAAAACAGAGTGGAGTAAATCCTTTAAATACACGAAGGCGTTGTGTATTTCATTGTATTTATGTACTGATAATTCTTTTGGTTTGGTTGTATTTAAATGTATTCGAGTTCAGATAAGTAAAGTCGCCTCTTGACGTCGCACAGTGGAATATATTTGAATGTATTTACGCTTACAAAATGACAAAAATGAAGAATACAGCCAAATCTGGTCATAACTCTGCCGAAAATACAAAATACACTGTATTTAAAAAGGAAGAATACAATAGCACCGGTCGGATCTCCGATGAAATACAGAAATACAAGTGAATACACTCTATTCAAAAAAATACGAGCAAAATACAAAATATCACTGCATTTACACCAAAAAAAGATGAATACATTCAAATTCTTTTAAAAAAATCTTCACTGTAATGGACTTTTAGGTCTAATGCAATTGACATACAAATCAAAGCAGACACACTTCAAAAAGGACAAATTTCATTGATGGAGAACGCTCAATAATTTACTCCTACGAGGTCAAACAGCTTTGCACATGTTACACTCTTAAAAGGAAAAAAAACCAATTATGTATCTTCTTTTTTTCCTTATTTTCTGCTGTTAGAAGGAAGTTCACAAATTTCTAGTAATATAATAGTACGACGAGGAGTCATACAGCCAATAGCATAGATAGTCCAATTGTTATAGATCATATATACACTCATGAAGCCATCGGAAAACCCAGATCTGAGATGAGGAGCCATCGAAAACTCCATCTCCATCGGAACTATGCTCTGGACGTGAAGGAGAAAGAGATGAAGCAGTCACTTGATTTTGACAAGGAAAGGAAGGACAGAAGCATCGAGGAGATGGCTAAAGAGGCAATCTGGGGTAGGAGAGGGAAACAGAGAGAGAGAGAAAGAGAGGGGTGAGGGAGAAGATAGGTTTGGTAGGTGAGAGAAAATCAATTTAAAAGAGGAACTTGTGAAATACAGGACACTAGTTATGATATGTAATTTAAGAAAATATTTTAGCTAGAAAAATTAAATAAAATAAAAGGTAGTTATTATTCATAAATAGGTCTTAGAGATAGCTATGACAAGTAAATTTCCCATTTAAAAAACCATAATATTTAAAAGTAAAAAAGAAATGAAGAGTGTTAACGTAGAGGGTAAAATAAGTAGTGCTAAATTTTTAAATGAGATAAAGGGGAGGAACAACTATTGTTCGAAATTCGGAGAGATACTTAATATTTTAACTAGGATTGGAGGGAGAAAATAATTTTCACTCAAATGATATTACAAAATTGACAAAAATAATATTTGAAAACTTAAAAAAAAAAAAAGTACACAATTATGATATAGAATCTCCTCATTTTATGTGATGTCCTTTGATTTATATTATTATCATAATGTCTTCAATATGCATCTATTTTTTTTTTCTTTACGAAAACCCTTTAAAATCTTTACATATGATGTTTTTCTATTAGGACCTAGTTTTTTTTGTTGTTTGAAGGAATTCATCGTCTTCCTTATTGATTATGAATTTACTCGCAGTAATTTCTAACGTAGAAAAAACAAACAACTAAATTAAATTATTTTATCAAAATAAAGATTACTCATAAAATCAATAAGTAGAGCACAACATTTTATTGTTAAACTCCTGAGTTTCCAAGCAAATGGAGTACATCTAGGATATTTCATTTTCTTTTTTTTTTAGTAGTGATAAAATGAAAAAGTTTTTTCTTTCAGTTCTAAAATTATCAGTCACAATTTTTTTGTGTTCCGTTACTTTTAGTTACAGTTAGAATTGAACTAAATTTGTACTATTTTATATTATTAAAAGGTTGTTAGTGTTTATGTTAAAGTATACGGACTATTATAGTTGAAAATTCAAACTTAAGGGACTACTTTGACCCTTTTTCTTTTATTTTGAAAGTGACTAGTAGCCATTATTACTTTGCAAGGCAAAATTATAAACTTGAATGATCATACGAGGAACAAAAAAAGATAAATGACTTTACTAGGTAATTTGCTTAAGTTGAGTGACGATTTGAGGAATTTGACTCCTTGTTTTTTCCTTGTAGCAATACATAAGTGCTAAAGAAAGAACAAAATAATTGCAGTAAATAGAAGGAAAGTGTGCGTCCGACTATTCTTCTTCTTGGGCCTTCCGAACAAACTATTCCACACTAAGCCCAGTACATGGCCCGCGAAAATGATACAACTATTGACTTTTGAATAATCTGGAGAAAATCTACCAAAATACATTTCCACAACTTTAAGCTTACGCCACAATTGAAACGTTATTGCTAAACACCCCTTTAAGGGGTCGTTTGGTAGCTGGACAAGAGTCAAGTTATTCATATATTAATTTCTTCATTAACTTATACCACTTTCGCTAGTAAAGAGACATTCATGTACTAATTTTTGCAATACTTATATAGCGTTTGATAGCTAGTTATAAAGTAAGTTATTTATATATAAAATTAGTGCGATGTTTGGTTTGTAATTTAGAAATCCACATAACTAATACATGTATTAGTTATGAGGAAATCTATGTATTATTTTATGCAGTGTAGAAGATGGAATAACTAATACATGAATAAAAATTTGAAATGACAATATTACCCTTATCACTCTCCACTTAAATACTTTCCTTTTCTAAACAATTTTTTATATATTTTACTATAATATTTTTATAAAAATATTTTAATTTTAATTGTAATAAATATTTTAATTTTAAAAAGTATATAATATTTATTAACTTTTAATATAACAAACCAACATCCAAAGAAATAATTTATGCATAATTAAACCCTTCATAACAAAACCCTGCATAACTAATACCTGCATTACTAATACCTGCATAACTAACACCTACATTACTGATACTTGCTTAACTAATACCTTCATTACTAATACCTACATTACTAATACTGCATAATCCTAACCAGCTACCAAACGACCCCTAAGGGTGTCCATATATCGAATTGGTTTGGATTTTTCAAATACTAAATCAAATCAATTGGGTCAGGTTTTTAAATCTACTAGTCTGGAAACTTGCGTTGCACGTTTATCCCGAAATCCTTATAAAATTTATTTTGCAAATGAGAAATTTTAAATGATTCACATATTTTCCAATTTTCTTTGAGTTCTTTTAAAATAGAAATCAAAACATACAAAAAAAAAAAAAAAAAAAAAAAAAACTAGTAATATGAAGTTAGAAGATCTTGTAAAGCTGAGGCTACTTTAGTGAATATATATTACTTTAATTTAAAGGCATACTTTAATTTAAAGACAGATACATAAACATATATAAAGACCAGCGTATAATTAACTCGTAAAAATTAACAATTATGCATGAAAAATAAAAACTAAATTAATATCCCATCATGATCAACACAACGTTACCATAAGTCATGAATTTTCCTTACTCAAATATATTAATATTAAAAAAATAGTAAAAAGTAAATGAAAGGGAGATGATTATAAACATAATTTTTGCGAAGCATTAAAAAGGAAATATAACTCTGCATATGAAAAATATTAATATCACAGCCGAAGCCAATAAATATGGGAAAATAAGCTATCGTTTTTACGATTCATAAGTACGTGAAGTTGAAGATGGTGGGAAGGAAACAACAAGTTAACAAAAAAAAAAAAAAAGTTGTGAAGGTTATATTATAAAAAAGTATAACCCATAAATAGACACCAAATTAAATTTTTAAATAAAATAAAAATTATGAAATTATACTATAAATTCCGAATCAGTGGAAAGAAAGTAGAAACATGAGAGATATTTATACTAACATGTGAGGAAATTCATAGGATCCTTTTTCAACATTAATAAGAACATGAAAACGTTTGTATAATTATGATAGCACTCTTATATATACTTCTCATCATAAATAGTGATATGGTCTAAATTATAGTAATAATGGTGACTTTTAGACTCTTCATTTCTATAAGTTATGGAATCGATGGGCTTATTGATGAAAAAAATAAGATAAAATGTTGGAATATATATATATATATTGTATATTACTCCCTGCGGATAAAACAGAGTGTCCACTTAGCCTCTTTTTTTTTTTTGTCCACTTATCAAATCAAGAAAGAATTCACCTTATCTTTCCAGATTTGCCCATGTTAAGTGTTATGTGACCAAATCTCAATACCTATTTAATTAGGGATAGTTTAGTCAAATTACCTATTTTTGTCTAAGAGTTAATATTTTCTTAAGGGGTGTGTAAATGGATAAGTGGACATTCTTTTTTATCCGGAAGGAGTAATATTTAAGGGTCAAATGATTGCTTAATTTTAAATGAGTTTTAACGGATGAAATAAGATAACTCATCAATTTAATTTGGTAATTAATGGCTATCTTAATGGATTACTGTTAAATTCAAATGGGACGTGCGATATATCCTTATGGCAAAATGATTAATGACACAAATAGTTAGCAAAAGGTGATTTCAATTAATGAAAAGTAATTTTACTTATAGATAAGGTGTAGTAATTGGAGTTTTAGGTAAGGGATAATTAGGTCGTTTAACTTATTAAGGGCATTTTAGTAAATCAACTTTGCACTAAGGGGTTTTCTCCTTTTAGTATAAAATGATAACGAAATCAAACTAACAAAAATCGAGTTTTTCAACCTGGAATTTTTTTAGGTAAAGTCTTCAGACAAAATATATATTTGTATTTCAAATATTTCTTTAGTCCTAGTAAGATACAACTATCTAAGATGTTTCTTAAGAAAAACACAAAATATGAGAGGAGTGATGACATTGTACTAAAAATATTCAACAAAAAAGATAATAAAATCGCATAAAACAAATATTATTAATTAATAAGTCATAATAAAGCCGTCCATAGCCAACCTCTCACACCTCCATACTGAGCATCCATGCATCTCCTTTGCACATGCCCGAACCATCTTAGCCTCTCTTCCCGCATCTTATCCTCCACCGAGGCAACTCCCACCTTGTCTCAGATATCATTATTCCTAATCATATCTCTATTATGTGCCCACACATCCATCATAGCATCTTCATTTCTGCAACTTTCATCTTTTGAACGTGAGAGTTCTTGACTGGCCAATATTCCGCCCCATATAACATAGTTGGTCTAACCAATACTCTATAGAACTTGCCTTTAAGTTTGGTTGGCACCTTCTTATCATACAAGAGTTCGGATGCGAGCCTCCATTTCATCCACCCTGCACCATATGTTGTATGACATCATCGTTAATCTCTCAATTCCCTCAGATAATAGTCCCAAGATACTTGAAGCTTCCTTTCTTTTGAATGGCCTAAGTACCAAGCCTCACTTCCACGCCAACCTCATGTGTAACGTTACTAAACTTACACTCCAAGTATTCAGTCTTTGTCCTACTCAACCTGAACCCTTTAGACTTCAGTGATAGGCAAAAACAAAAATAGCTTAGCATCTCAATGACCATTTTTATACTACATGATTTTCCTCTGTTTATGTGTAGAGACTCCATTTGTATGAAATCAGGTTTGTAGGATCCGATGACCCTTAATGTGAGATGAGTCTGTGCAAAAATAATCAAGTCATCATTTGTAATACTCCATTTTGCTAAGGCATCTATGACTTGGTTTCTCCATAACGATGTCGAATCTCGCAAGTAATGATACTTGATATACTGTATTTTGAATATGTGAAATGATCTTCATTTTCCAAGGGATATTGTAGTGTTTTTTGATCATATCAACCATTATTTTCAAATCACATTCCAAGATTACATTGTTATGCCCTTTCTGAGAACACCATTCCAGGCCGGTTAAAACAACTTGCTTCGACCATATTACTAGTAATCATTCCAACACTTCGAGCAAAAGCCATGATAAATTTTCCTCCATGATCTGTACATATTCCTCCTATTCCAGCTCTTCCACTTGCAATCCTTCTTCCATCAGTGTCGATCTTCACCCAGTTTTCAGGGGGCTTAGCTAATTTCACCACTGTACTTTCAATCTTGAGAATAAGGCCCATAACTTGTTGATAAATAACTTTCCCATTTGGAGCTTCATTCAATATTACTCTTTACTTTGGAGATTACCCATTTCAGATGAGAAGGGATCTATTATTGGATTCTCTTTGTTTAACATTTGTTACCTCCATATACGATTGAGCTATAAAATTTATTGAACCATTCAAAATTCTAAGTCGAAGCTTGATATAATATGTTAAAGACAAGAACAATAAAATTAAGAAATATTTATAAATTATATTACAATAAATATTTTTATATATAAAACCAATTATAATCGGGGCTTTTTTTTCTTAATATCAAACCAAATCACTAATAGATTTTTTTTTGTCTGACTTGAATTATCGGTTTGGTGTGGTTCGTCGATTTTCTTTGTACACTCCTACCCTGCACACAAGGGCGGATCTATGTATGGTGGGGTGTTCACCCGAACACCCTCGAGAAAAAATTACAATGTATATAGTGTAGATTTTCTGTGTTTTTGTACATATATTAACTTTTGAACACCCTAAACAAATGCAAAAGGTTAGCTCAAGTGGTCCAGGGTGTTCACAATTATCTATAGCGTCCTAGGTTCGATTCCCATCGACAACTATTTTTTTAATATTTAGCGTTTGTTGTTTTTTTCGGATCCCCTGAGTGAAAATCCTGGATCCGCCACTGCCTGCACATGCTCATTAATAACCAAAACAAGCAACTAAACTTTAGAATAGGATGCGGGTGCAACAACTTTTGCGTAGCTACTATGCCTTCTTGCCTTATCTTACTTAGTGGAGCAAGGTATAGAGAGTCTCGCCTGTGTGCCAAATGAGCAATTAGAGGAGATGCAATGGGAGCTTCGAAAGCTTGCTAGGAATTACGGCGAAGCTATATAATAGGGTGATTTCCAGTTAATAGCTGTTGAGATTCTAGGAAATGTCCCCATAGGACTTCAAAATTTGCGAACGGACAACGATATATACAACTCACAATCAAAGCATAATCCTTCCCCCCCAAAAAAAATTGTACTCTCTCCGTCCATATTTATTTGTGTTAGCGAAAACGTAAAAGAAAGAACATAAGATTTAACGTGGTTCGGATCAAAATGATCCCACGTCCAGCAGAGAACAGCTGCCTTTATATTATTAACAAAGAGAGGGGAGAAATCCCAACTACACCTAAGAGAATTTCTCTCTCAACTCTCTACTCACTACAAAGGATTTATGAATTTTTGGGATGATGAATAAAAAAGGATTGCCTCTTCTTTTATAGGCAAATAATGACTTGGGCTCCAAGTGTGCTGCATAGGCATTTCAATTATCCTCTATATCTTAGCATCCTCTGGCTCCAAGCAATGCATCCTTTGGCTCCAAGTATCTATTGGCTCCAAGTAATTGAGCACTCTTTGGCTCCAAGTAATAGAAAGTCATCCAACTAAAATTGGCACATGAGTTTTCTATCACATGACAAAAACCAACTCTTTCAATCTCCACCTTGGTTTGCATTCTAAGCATGCGTATGAACAACTCTAGCCAAAACTTCTAAACTTACTGCGCAACCCCGTTGTATGAAACAAGAAGAATCAAACCATTGTTAAACGTACCACCTCCACCTAACAACTGTTCTCTCGGAGTTGCATCAATTGATACGTACTCCTGCCAAGTCCTTGCAGTGTATAAACTTAGCGAGCGGGACTATCTTGGTCAACATGTCTGCAGTGTTATCATCTGTAATAACCTTCATGACCTTGATAGTTCCCTCTTCAACTACATCTCGAATAAAATGGAATCTGACATCAATGTGTTTAGTGCGTTTATGAAATCTCTGATTTTAATCCGATGAATAGCACTCTGAATATCGCATCTAAGAGTTAATTCCTGTTGAACCAAACTCAATTCTGCCGCCAAACCTTTTAACCAGATAGCTTCTTTCACTGCCTCCGCTGATGCCATGTATTCTGCTTCTATCGTGGACAAAGCGGCAATCGACTGCAAAGTCGATTTCCAACTAACGACATTGCCAACAAGAGTAAAGTTGTATCCAGTTGTGGACCTCCTTCTGTCAAGATCCCGTGCATAGTCAGAATCCGTATTACAACCAAGAATTGAAATACCTCCAGTACCTTTTCGAAAGTTCAGACCAACATCAGAAGCGCACTTGAGATATCTCAATATCCACTTGACGGCTTCCCAATGCCTCTTTCATGGGTTGAATATGTATCTGCTTACCACACTTATAGATTGAGAAATATCTGGACGTGTGCATACTATAACATACATAATACTACCAACTGTGCTGGCATAAGGAACCTTTAACATATGCTCCACCTCATCCTCGGCCTGAGGCATTTGTAACTCTGAAAGCTTAAAATAAAGAGCTAACGGTGTACTTACATGCTAGCATGTATGCATATTGAATCTCTCGACAACCCTTTCGATGTGTCTCTTCTGAGAAAGATTTACAACACCATCTTTTCTTGAAATCTCCATACCAAGGATTTTCTTTGCAGCTCCCAAATCCTTCATGTCAAATTCCTTACTCAACAGTATTTTCAAAGCATTTATCTCAGTAATGTTGTTAGCAGCAATAAGCATATCTTCAACATACAACAGTAAATAAATCATTGAGTTACCGGACATTTTCTTGTGATACACACACAACTATCAAATACACTCCTTGAGAATTTATGTGTAGTCATGAATGCGTCAAACCTCTTGTACCACTATCTAGGGGATTGTTTCAAACCATACAAAGATTTCTTCAGTTTGAATACATGATCTTCTTTTCCCTCAGCTAGGAAACCTTTAGGTTAATCTATATAGATTGTCTCTTCTAGATCACCATGTCAGAAAGCAGTTTTGACATCAAACTGTTGAAGCTCTAAGTCAAATTGTGCAACCAATACTAGTAGCATGCGAATTGATCTATGCTTTATGATTCGAGAGAAAATCTCATTGTAGTCAATTCCCTTCTTTTGACTGAAACCCTCTGAAACTAATCTCGCCTTGAACCTAGCATCTTTCACTTTAGGAATTCTCTCTTTCTTTCTATAGACCCATTTGCATCTAACTGTCATCTTCCCCTTTTGTCTCTTCATTAAGACCCATGTCTGGTTCTTGTGAAGAGACTCCATCTCTTCAGTCATGGTTAACCTCTATTATGCAGCATCCTTGCAAGAAGTTATTTCAACATCCGAGGAGGGCTCCAGATCCTTAATCTTTTCTTCTGTAGCTACGAATGCATTTGTAATCAGGTTTACTTGATCTATAAGGTGTTCTGGTCTTCGTATCTGCCTCTTCTCCCTTCCCTTCGCAATTGTGTATGGTTTATTGGCAGAAAGTTCTTTAAGATCCACATCTTTTGATTCATCTTTAACCTGGGTCTCTTGATCCTTTTCCTTGGCAAGCTTCACTGGAAGCTCCACCTGCTCATTGTTCTTGTTTCCTGAAAACTCCACGAAAATTTTACAGGGATCAAGTATAAAGGATTCATCAAAGGTGACATCTCAACTAACTATAAATTTGAGTAAAGACACACATCAAAGTTTGTAACCTTTTACTCCTTCTACATACCCTACAAATATGGCCTTCTTAGCCCTTGGTTCAAGCTTTCCTTCATTAATATGATAATAAGTTGGAAACCCAAATACTCGTAAATATGAATAGTTAGAGGGTTCACCTGACCATACCTCATTCGGAGTCTTAAAGTCAATCACCGATGCTGGAGATCGATTGACAATATGAGCAATAGGATGAACTGCTTCAGCCCAAATTACTTTGGAAATTTTGGCTTGTAAGAGCATACAACGTGCCTTTTCAAGAAGAGTTCTGTTCATCCTCTCGGAACACCATTCTACTGTGGGGCGTGTCTGACAATCCTATGTCTTGAGATTCCATAAACCTTGCAGATATCATTAAACTCTTCATTGCAAAAGTCCAAGCCACTGTCTGTGCAAAGAT
>NC_081351.1:37558998-37596498 GCF_029784015.1 Lycium ferocissimum | reverse complement strand
GTCATCTCTCTTTCGTATCACTCGTCTGCCGACTAACTCCTCATACTTTATCATCCTTGTTGTCTCTTCGACTTCTGTCGTTTACATCCTCATATACTCATTTACCCAATACTTATCATATACTTTTATCCAATTTTGGTCTTATCTTCCCTTTTATCCCAATATACCAGAAATCCTTGTTTCTTTTGATCTCCACGTAGCCTTCTTACGCTTCACAGATGTTCCGTGCCCTCATCTTCTTCGGATTTAGCTTATTCTTCCCCCTTTAAGGATAACCTCAGAAACTAGTAATGTAGTACCCTTGCTTTCCTGTAGCAACTGAATCGATCCTTGCGGTATTTTATTTTCCAGCTAATGTCAAGCTGAAATTTCCTTTCATCCATGCACTTTACTTAATTCTCTCTTCTTCTTGATAAGGCTTCTTATGATCGGTCTGGCTATCGGTAATTACTGTACCTCCTCCAAGAATATCTCAAATCTCTTCTTCAAGGATCCTCTTCTTTCAATTTATTCTTAAGGCTGCTAATCCCTTAATCCAGCTGATAAATTTGGAAATTTGTTAAAATGGGAACCAGGCTCCTTATCATGCAGCGAATTCAAATCATTTCACTCTTTTCTTTGTCTACACTTTTCAATCGTAGACATTTCCTTCCTAGAAGAACCAGTATTTTGCTCGTTCCATGAGAGTTCACTGTCACTAGCTTTGTTGCAATCATATGCGTCATCTCTTTATTACCTCCTTTGAGGTTCTTCTTTGACTCTTGGCCATCGCTTAATTTTTTTTTCACCTAATAAGTCTTCCCCTTAGTCTGGCATACCCTATTTGTTGTTTGAGTTTATCAGTCGCATAGATATCTAAAGTTCTTAGATACTCATTTTCTCTGTTTACCTTTGCGATTTAAGGCTTTTATCTGTTTCCCTCTCTTACACTGACCTTATCCTTTAGCCAACCAAATCTAGTTTCGTCTTTCAATACCATTGTAAGTCAATGTACTATCGCATCTATTTCCCACGACCCGCTCTTTCATTTGCCCAGCTCATACTGTTCTGTAGTTCTTTTTTTTTTTTACTAACTGGTTGTACCATAGTCAGGTGTCAGATTTCCTCTAACATCTTGTCGATCCTTTTCCTAATCATAAATTCCCATAAAATATATCCCTTTCTTCCTCCTTTCATTCCTTTCTTGACTTCCCTTTTCGATGCCGTAAATTGTTCATATTCATGTATATCCCTCGCATATTCATCCTATTTCCTTTTGTATCGTATCTCTGCACTCCCTATCAAGACCATTGTTTTATGGCATCAATGCTTGCTTCTGGCCAATCCTGCGAACTTTATTAATCGCGTCACTTCTTTAACCAATTCATTAACACACCTTCTCTTACTCTTATCCTTATAGTTTCCCTGAATTTCCCTTTACTCAATAAACGCCCTTTTCCCATTTGCCATTCTATAATAATTGCTTGGGAGTCTGTAGAACATTCCACTATAAGTACAAATCCTTCTATTGCAAAGATCATTTCTTAGGGCGCTTTTCCATTTTCTAGGTGAGCGCATCAATATGACTTCATATTTACCCCACCGGGTATACCTTAAGAGTCAGAAATCCCTTGACACTTTTTATAAAATCTGATTATTCTTCCTCAGGTTACATCCATATCCATCGTTATTATACTTCGATCCTATCTACCAAAATCTGTTTCCGGGATTTTCGCATTCGCCCTTTATCACCTTTTGCCACACTCTATCCTTCTTGCTCGTTTACTTTAGAAATTTATCGAAATGGCTTTTCGTCTCTACCGCCGCCTTAACCCTTCCCTCGGATACTTTGCTCGATCTTTACTAGGAACATATTTCTCCTGCTCACGTTTCTTTTCTTATCTTGACATCACAATCTTCTCCTTACTCTTATGCATGCCTATTCCTCTTCTCCCTGATGTTGTGGCATCATGATTATCTAACTTTTAATATTCAGAGGAAACCAATCTCGATCTGCCCTGTAGCACTTGTTACCTTAGCTTCAATGTCCAGCTTAATCAATTCCTTTAGCACATCATAAGATTGATCATAAGGGCATACATAATATTTAACGCAGCCACACATGACTTATCATTTGCGTCACTTTTCAATATCTTACTTACAAAGTACTCCCTTTGCTTTTTAACTCTGTCCTGAGTCTGTGACTTATTACATCTCCTCTCTTTTTGACCAGCTAGCCAGACTCCTACCTTACAATCATTTTGAAATTCTAACGGTAAGGCTCATATGCTCCCAATTTTCCCTCAGCTATTCTGATTTCTCATACCTTTCGCATGTCTGAATTTGTTGGACTTCTTAGCATATTTTTCTAAGTCCTGATTATGAGTTTCTGGAAATATAGCCTTAATGAATAATCTCCACTCGAACACCTACTCTATTTTTTTTCTTTTTTTTTAACCCAACATCACTCTTATTTTTTTATCGTCAAGTGACCTTCACAACATTCGTCTGAAAAAAATCAAGATGAAACCTTCTTATAAGGATCAACTATTGCCTGAAGTTGGTATGATCTTCATTTCTTTAATCGGTCAACAACATTGCATATTAGGAATTATAAATAATCCAAAAGGCAATCATAGTTGTAGCCCAACCTACATAACCACTTCTCATTCCTGGGTCCGAGGTCGTCATTAGTATCAAAAGTAACTTGATCATAATGATTCTCAAAATAGTACCAACTATCGAGTACTCAGAGTCCCTTTGGAGTCAAATAACTGACGACTTCTGAATCCCAATGCGAACTTACGTCATGTAGGGAAGTTCAATAAAATGAGTCCATGTGCCTGTCATCAACCTGTCCTGATCCTACATATATAAACTTCTGGAATAAAACCTTCCCTTACTCGTTAACTTCTTTTTTCCATTACTCACTGTTTTATAAATCATAATACTATACTTGAGTTCTTAAGGTCGGCTTTCCCTATATCTTCAATGAGCCTCAGTCCTCTGAAATCTTGAATGTAACTCATTCCAGTTCCTCTAACTACTAATCATTTTTCCCTCCAGGGTTCACCTCTTAAATCAAATTAGAATCATTCTAAAACCTCTCTTTGAAAACATCTCATAATTCTTCATTCAATCATAACTTACCAAACGTCTGACTATGACATTTCCCCTTTACTCTTTCTCTATAGCATAAACATTCAAGCAACTCAATTTGCAAAAATTTTGGCAGAGTTTCGTCTATAATTCTTACTACCTCAACCCTGCACACAGCCCAGAAAATACATCCAATGTCTCTCGTGTGGCAATCACAAATACATGTGGCATCCCGCTCATGTACTAGTCGTCCGTATACATCAATATCAGCAAAGTAGGGAACATACCTTTCGGGTCAACAAACTTCAATTCTCATCAATTTCTCCAAGCTGTATAATCAACTGCTCGTCCACAACCCAAAATATTTAGGGTTAGAATCAGGGACTTCATATCCTATGGCTTAGCTCTACAGCACGATCTAAGATAAGAAAGAAGAGTAACCATCCTAAATGCCCCGTAGCTTCCTGTTTATAAATGTGGCGCACAACACACCATAAACAAGACTTTACTAGACACGGCTTGTAGACAACCCTAGGACAGAACTGCTCTGATACCAAGTTTGTCACGCCCCAAATCTGGAGGGCCGCGACCTGCACCCGGTTCCTACCTGGACCGGCGAACCAACATTTAAACTTACATTTAGCTAAGAACGTGGATAGCCTAACAATGGTGGCCACCTCGCACTCAAAAAAAATCCCAATACGTATATATATACGTAAAACTCTCTGCGGTCTGGACACCTCCTCAAGAAACAAAACATAACTGTATACGGTCCGGCCGCCTCATGGAATATATGTGAAACTGCTCAAACCACTGTACGAGTCGAAACGGCTCTCATACGTAACTATGCATCAAAGGATGGGCCACAGGGCCACAGACTAACTGATTGTACTGTACATGTGTCTACAAACCTCTAAAGAAGCATAACTGAGTCATGGGAAGGACAGGGCTTCGGCTCACCTGTCGTCCATAAATACAATGAAAGACTTCACATAGACCTGGAAACTCCGAACAAAAGGGAGCTCACCACCAGTGGATGTCAAGTACTATCTACTGAGGAGTTCTGTCAATCTGTCGATCTGTACCTGCAGGCATGAATGCAGCGCCCCCCAGCAAAAGGGACGTCAGTACGAATAATGTACCGAGTATGTAGGGCAGAAGAGTAACATACACATAGGAGTTATGAAGACAATCTGAAAGTCATAAACTAAACTGACTGACTGAATACATCTGTATATCTGACTGTTCGAACATATCTATATGAATGCATCGATATGTCTGACTATCTGAACATACCTGTATGAATGCATCTGCTTACTGAAAATTCCTCTGAGGGCGTATGATATGCATAGGTCATCGTGCCGAGGAACGTTCGGCTCGATCCCTATCCCATCTAGGCCCCTTCGATCATAATAACATAATGGCCCCTTCGAGCATAATAGCATAATGGCCCCTTCGGGCATCATAGTTATCATCAGTGTGCACTAGCTGATCAGGTGGTAATACGTATATAATGTCTCGCACATTTTCCTATATATATATATATATATATATATATGTATACATATACATACATACATAATATGCGCGTATATAATGCCTTCTGGTCACGGGTCAATATGCATATATGTAAATGAATGCAATGCATAAATGTGAACTAACATAATCATGATATAAAACTCAGGATCCATGAACAGAAGGAACAATCGTAATAGAGAGGTACATGATAATCAAGAACTAGGATACTCCTAGTACTTCTAAGAGTAGAGTAATATGGAGACTCGATTACTCGTTGTTCGCTCGTGTCATAGGATCATGCCAAAATGAAAGAAAGGGAAAGCCTTAACATACCTGGAATCTTGCTTCTTGACTTTCCAACTTACTTCTTGTCTTGCAGGCTAAATAAGATCATTCACAGTTTTGTAATCTACATATAAACCCATTCATACTGTTGTTAGGCTTATCGTCATATGCTTGTCCTAAGCCTTTAAATGAAATCCTTTTAGAATCTGCCAAAATTCGGGCAGCATCTCCCCTGTTTATATGCCTAGCTCGAAATTACAATTCAGTAACCAACAACAACAAGACCAACATCAACCATGTTATTCTCAATACGAAATACTCCATAAAACCTCCCATATAATATTTATCTACATCTCCACCAATAGAATTATTATGACTATTTAACGGTTGTATCTCCATAAATAAACCAAAATTAACATTAATAATAGGAGATTCATACCTTAATCCTGATAATATCGCTATATCGTCACTTTTCTTCACCTTAAACTTGAACCATACACATCGCTATACGATTCTATACTCGCAACTATACATTGCCTGGATCGAAATTCGGGAATTATAGTTGATTTAGGCTTGAAATTTGGGTTTGGGAGTTGGGGAGCTTTCTAGAGAATTTTGGAACAATTTGGATGAAGTTTGGGCTAAAAAAGAGGGGGCAAGCCCCTTTTATATTGGTTCAAATTCGAGTAGGGTACCGTAGCAGCACTATATCATTTTAATGTAGCAGGTTGGTTACTGTAGTAGTACTGTAGCACGCGTTTCTGTTCTGTCAACCGAACTTGTAACGTCCATAATTCTCTACTCCGATGTCCTATCAATGAGAGATTTATTGCGTTGGAAACTAGACTCGACGAAATTAATTTTAGGCTTTTGAAACACCTTAAAACTCCTCATACTCTAAAAGATATTCCTTCCCCAATTTGTACCAGAATTATCGTACAAAACCATGCCCATCTTTTCTCCAAAGTCATACTACTCAATTTCTTCTACTAATTTCCTTATAGGATCTTTCGGTATTCCTTATATACATCCTTTACTCATAAATTATACTTAATAATGCTTCGCTTCATGTATTCCAAAGTTATTTTACTTAGCCATAGCTCGACATACTTACGCTTAAATTTAACATGGGCTTCTTCAGAAGTACGGGGTGTAACACTACGGTTCCTCCACTTTTCTCATAGCTTCTAAACTAGTCTTTTCGAAACGTCATATGTAGAGTAGAAGCAGAGTCTAACACCTATTTGTTTCCATAACTTCCATTATTGCACGATGTTGTAAATACATAATTATCATGTACCTGTTCAACTATGGATGCACTCGCTTTTTCCTTAGAATTTGACGTTGGGCAATCTCGTTCAAAGTGCCCCTTCTTGCCGCAGCCCTAACAATCTGCATTCTTCTTGTTCACACGAGACTTTGATCTGTGATTTGATTTGCTCCTTTTCTGTTGGCTAGTCCGGCCTCTCACAAAGATCCCACTTGCCTGATCATTTCTATCTCCTTCAAAATGCCTCCGCACATTACTTGAGTTAAGTGATTGTCGCACTTGCTCAAGGTTGATAGGCTCCTTTCTATACATTATTGAATTCTCGATATCACGATATCCTAAAGTTAATAAAAATAGCAAAGCACATGCAAGCGTCTCCTCGTCCTTTTTAATGCCAGTAATCTGTAAGTCCATGACAAGTTTATTGAACACATCTAAATGATCTTGTAAAGAAAGACCTGACCGCATCTTAAATGTATGAAGACGTCGTTGTAACAACATTTTTGTTGTCACCGATTGGTCCTAGTAAAGCCCTTGTAGCTTGTCCCATAACTGCTTGGCCATCTCTTCGGTGCTTGTACTCACTTCACAAAGCACATTAGGTGCAAGGGACAGTTGGATTATACTCAATGCATCCCCTTTAATTTTCTCCTTGTTGGAAGCAGATGTACCATCGGGATACTTTCCGTCAATAGCATGGATTGAACCTTTCCTCAGCAGTAACGCCATCATCTGGATCTTCCAGATATTGAAATTGTTGCGCTAGTTAATCTATCGATTTCAAACTTCATGGAACTCATCTTTGCTTGTTCTTCCTCCTAGGATCTTCAAAGATTCCTAACGCTCTGATACCAATTGTTAGCGGAAACGTAAAAGAAAGAACACAAGATTTAACGCAGTTCGGATCAAAATGATCCTACGTCCACCAGAGAACAGTTGCCTTTATATTATTAACAAAGAAAGGGGGGAGATCCCAATTACACCTAAGAGAATTGTTCTCTCAACTCTTTACTCACTACAAAGGATTTATAAATTTTTGGGATGATGAACAAAGAAGAATTGCCTCTTCTTTTATAGGCAAACAATGACTTGGGCTCCAAGTGTGCTACATAGGCATTTCAATTATCCTCCACATCTTAGCATTCTTTGGCTCCAAGTAATTGACCATTCTTTGGCTCCAACTAATAGAAAGTCATCCAACTTAAATTGGCACATGAGTTTTCTATCACATAACAAAAAACAACTCTTTCAACTTGTCCTCTATACTAAAAATATGTCACTTTTACTTGTCCAGTTTAGAAAATCAAGATAGAATTTAACACGTAGTTCCTAATTTATCCTTATTATTTACTATAATCACTTCTAAATGCATTTGCCAAAACATTGCATTTATTATATTCAAATGGTGATATAGTAATATTGTCATTCTATTTTTGCCTCTTTAATAGGCGTGTCAAGTCAATGCATGACAAGTAAAAATGGAAGGAGGGACTATTATGTAAAAGGGAAATTACAGAAAAAGGACCAATTTTCCACTACTTGTTAAGAAAGTGAGAATTATTTTTCAAAACTCCTTTTAGCCAAGATGATATTCTGTTGTACTACACAAGATGTCATATCGTCATTATAACTTGAAATACCTGTTCCGTGGGAGTATCTTTATTCTTTGTGGTAGTATATTTTTAACTCAGTAATTACTTTCTTCAGCTCTTTGCATGTGAGTCCCTTCATTTTCACTATACAATTTTACAAAGGCACTTTACATGTTACCTTTTTAAAATAAATTAAATTCTAACATTTTAGCCTTCAAGAAATAATTAATGTCATGAGGTATATGACTTAAAATGATTAAAGAAATAATTTTCTATTTACTAAAAGGGCAGCCCGCGTTAGCAGGGACCAGAGATGGGCTGCACCCTAGGGGTGTGATGTAGACGGTCTATCCTAATGCAAGCATTAGTGGCTGCTTCCACGGTTCAAACCCATGACTCATAGGTCACACTGAACCTATGACCCGTAATTTTTTATTTGCTATTTAGTTTTAATTTTTGAATGTGCTCCAATACATTTCTTTAGTAATTTGGTTAGTTATAAATTACTTGTTCGATTATTATATATTAAATAACCAGAAATCAGTTTGTTTGGGAAATAACTTAGCTCTACTGGGTGCTTGATTCTTGGATTAGTCAATCTTGATTCAATTTGTTTGGTCGGAGCTTTCTTTTCATACAGGGCGGATTGCAGATCTAACATCATGAAGCATTGTGCTCGGAGAAGTCCGTTCTCATCATGATTGCTTGTCCTGACTTGCTTAGCTTACTAAGCTAGCACTCAATCTAACTTGGAAGTCTAATCTCTATCTTTCGGCAACTGAACTAGAAGTGGTTTAAGAATGAGAAAGGACTTTAAAATTTGATGTGGGTGCAATGACTTTCACGCAATTGACATGCCTTCACTTCTTAGCTTATTTTGTTTAGTAAAGTAACCTTTCTTGCCTAAACACAATAAGTATTTACCAAATTATTCTAGAGTAGCCGACCATTTTGTGATACATAGTCAAGATTAACCAAAATAGTTGCACATTATTTTCCCCTTCCAAGCTACTCAAACGTGGCCTCCGATTCCAACATCTGTCTCGATTTTTCAAATGTTTCCTAGTTCGATAGGGCATATATTTTTTGCAAAAGTATAATTCTTCCCTTTCAGTAATTGTATTATGTAAAAACAAAAAATTACATAAAAGGACCAATTTTCCACTACATATTAAGAAAGTGAGAATTATTTCTGGAACTCCTGCACATATTGTCTGTTCCTTGATTAGACGTATAAATAGTTATTACACACCTATAATTGGTGGAAGTTAACCATACATTACGAATCAGCTTTACTTGTTAGTATGTCAGTTTGAACTCCAAGTTTATATTAATAAAATAATGACAATCTCAAATTTGCCACACAGTAAAATTTTATAGAGGGAAAACCGAGGGAGTAAATAGATAAAATCGTTGTATTTGATAAAATTACAAGACATCTATGATAAGTACACACTTACTTTTTTTTTTTTTCCTTCTAGCAATACATAAGTGCTAAAGAAGAAGAAAATAATTAGAATGGAAGGAAACGTGAAGTGTGTGTAAGACTTTTCTTTTTCTTTGGTAGTCCATCTGAGCAAAAAATTGGAAGAGAATTTGGCACCTATGACATGTTGGAACTTGGAACTATTCCACACTAAAGTACAAGGCCTGCAAAAATGATACAACTATTGACCGGCTTGTCAACGAAATGACTTTCGAGTAACTCTGGAGAAAATATCCCAATATATTTCCACAACTTTAAGCTTAGGCTACAATTGAAACACCCTTTTAATTCGTTAGTTTATACTTCCATGGACAGTGAGATATTGACTCTAAGACCATTCTAATTCTATACCGTATTTTACAAGGTGAGAATTAAATTCCATTGACTCAAGTCTTGTAATGATCTAAGTTACGCGGGCTCTTCATTTTTTATGTCGAACCCGTCTCCACACTAGACTGAGACAGGTGCGTCTGCGGGATACGTCTCGAATTCGGTCAACCAACTTTGGATACTTTGATCAGAGTTCATGGACAAGTTTGGGGAAAAATTGAGATTTTGATTCCAAAAAATAAAAGATTAAACCGATTTAAGACATGCGAAATGGAATGCCCATCTTGGAGAATGAAAGATTGAATTCTGCAATATACATGTAAGTTTTCATAGAATATCTCTCAAAATTTAGAATTTCCTTATAGAACTATTTTTACAATTTTGAATTTTCTTAGCTGAATCCCAGCATCCGTATCCATACCTGGATTCGCACCCCTGAATCTTAAAATTTATATTTTACTGAATCCGACATTCGATTCGCACCCGTATCGGATACCCGCACCTGAATCCGAGCAACTTAGGTAATGATACATTTGTACCCTGCACATGCTCATCAATAACCAAAACAAGCAACTGGATTTTAGAATCGGATGGGGGTGCAACAACTTTCGTGCAGCTGCTATAAACCTCACTTCTTGCTTTATCTTACTTAGTGAAGCAAACTTTCGCGCCTAAACACCAATAAGTATTTACCAAAATACCTGGCAATTTGTAATACGTACTCATATTAACCAAAATTTGTGCTGCACACTATTTTCTCCCTTCCAAGCTACTCATACAAACAGAAATGTGCCCCTTTAATTCCATCACCAGCCCCGATTTCCAACGACATTCTTGTTTTCTCTAGCTTGAAAAGTTTTCTGGTTCGATAGGCTATATAATAGGGCAATTTCCAATTAATATCCCTTGAGGTTCGAGGAAATGGCCCCTAGGACCTCAAAATTTGCGAGTGGATAACGATAAGTACAACTCTTCACGGGTTCAAATAATAATCCAAGTATAATTCTTCCCTTTCAATAATTATATTATGTAAAAAAGAAATTACATAAAAAGGATCGATCATTTCCACTGCTTTTTAAGAAAGTGAGAGTTATTTCCAAAACTCCTTCTCCCCAATATTTTCCATTCCTTGACTTGAAGTATAAATAGTACAATACAACTATAATTGGTCGAAGTTGGCCATACATTACAAAGCAGCTAATTGTTAGTATGTTAGTTTCATAACTCCAAGTTTATTGTGATAAAATAATAACAATCTCAACTTTGGCACTCAGTAAAATTTAATAGAGGGAAACTGAGGGAGTAAATAGATAAAATCACTGTACTAGTAATTGATAAAATTACAAGACATCTATAATAAATACTAGCAAGGTACACAAAGATCTCTAACTGCTTTACCTAAAACGTAGCTCAAGTGCTTTGGCTTTTTCCCAATTACACACTTCTTTTCAATACAAAAGAACAAGAAAAATTAAATGGAGAGTAAATGGAAGGGAAGTGTGTGGGCCATCTGAGCAAACATTGCCAACAATTCCACACTACATGGGCCAACGAAAATGATACTACAACTATTGACAGGCTTGTCCATTAGCTTTGAATAATTCTAGAGAACATCTCCCAAATATATTTCCACAACTTTAACCTTAGGCCACTATTGAAGCTTTATCTCCAAACACCCTTTTAATTCGTTGGTATATACTTCCTTAGACAGTGAGACGTTTACTCATTGACTATGAAATCATTCTAGTTCTACTCGTAATTTACAAGCTGAGAACTAAATGCCATTGACTCTTCCACTTGCAATCCTTCTTCCAGTCAGTGTTGATCTTCAACCAATTTTCAGGGGGCTTAGGTAATATCACTACCATACTTTCAATGTTGAGAATAAGGCCCATAACCTGTTGATAAATGACTTCCCATCTGGAGCTTCATTCTGTATTACTCTTTACTTTGGAGATTACCCATTTCAGATGAGAAAGGATCTATTATTGGATTCTCTTTGTATAACATTTGTTACCTCTATATATGACTGAGCTATAAAATTTATTAGACCATTCAAAATTCTAAGTCCAAAATTGATATAAAAAAATTTAAGAAATATTTATAAATTAAATTACAATAAATACTTTTATGTATAAAACCAATTATGAACGAATTTTTTTCTTAATATCAAACCAAATCACTAATTGATTTTTTTTTTTTTTTAGTTTGATGCACATGCTCATCAATAACCAAAACAAGCAACTGAACTTTCCCCATTCAGAATTGGACTGAAATAAGGAAAGGTTTATCGACGGTTTTACTTGTCAGTACTAATCAACTAGGACTAGAATGTCAGAATACTCCAACCTTATGGAAGTGAACATACATGTTCCTCTTTCATGAGCCTTCCTCTCTGTGGAATTAAACATAGCTTAAGTCATTCGGAGATGTAGTTTTCCCCCAATTTCTTATAATATTATACTGTTGGAAATATTTCCTATATTCAGTTTTACAATTTTTGATTTCTAACTGATCTTGATATTAAAAGAGTTAGTCAAAATCTTCTTCTGTAATTCAAATGTGCAGGATTTACTGGTAGAAAATTCTACTACCTGTTTGAGAGATGCTATTTCGGATCTCATGACCCCTTGCAATCAAAACATGTAAAACATGTTGTTCTTTCCTTCTTAATGAAATGGAGATGATCTGGAGTAAGGAATGGAAGGGAAATGGTGATGCTTAGCTTAACTTGACAAACTTGACAGGTTGGATTTTTCTATTTGATTTTTATTTGAATTTTCAGAGAATATGTTCTGAATTCTAAAGTAAACTATTTTGGGCTTGGGATTTTTTACACAACAACCTATAACTTCAAAACCTATTATGGGTGTGGAATGTGGTGATTCCATCAAATGCATAATTAAATTTGAGCTTCTGTGGATAAGCATATTTTAGTGTTAGAATGGATATTGGTGTTAAAATAAATAGTCTCTTAACTTTTCCTTGTCCTCCCTTCATTGATATTTTTATGCTATCACCCATTTTCTCTCCAAAACAAGGTGGAAGTGGTCACAGAATCTTGCTTCCCCTTTTGTGTTGTACTTGAGTTAAATGATATGACATTTTGCTTAGAGATGTTGAAGAGTTGTATCCACAATCTAAACTTCACATTTTTTTAATTTATTTTGGGCATTGAGATCATTATAGGGACAGGGGTTCTAAAAGGAGAAGCCAAAGTAGAGGGGGAGGGGGTATGAACGTGATCAGTACCGTGGGAGACACAAAGATTACCGTCATCAGAGCAGAAGCCGCAGCCCTGATTACCACAAAGGCCGTGGGAGAGGTAAATATGATGAGGAGAGGTGCAGCCGAAGTCGGTCCATGGAAGTAGAATTTTTTTTGGTTAATATTTTGCTTCTTATCTCTCTCTTCCCCTTTGAAAACTATTTTCATAAGCTTTGTCTAACGTTTCATTTTATATTTAAGTGCCTCCCCTGCTCGCCGAAGCCCCTCCCCTGCTCGCCATAGCCCCTCCCCCGCTCGTTGTAGCCCCGTTCCTCGAAGGAGCCCCTCTCCACGTAGAACAACCCCCTCTAGAGATGCTAGTCCAGATGGACGTAATCACAAGGGCTGGTCTCCTACTCCAAAGAGTATCTCACCGTGGGGGTAGACGTGTTGTTCTTCGCAACCCCTTGCCGCGTTCGATCTTGATGTAAGTTGTGGCTAATCATATGTTGTTTCGTTATAGTATAAACTTGATGAAAAAGTATTATTTTTCTTTTGCAGGATTAAGAAGCAAGGGAGGAGGCCACGGTTGTAATCTAGCTTTGGTTGATCTTTGCGTATCGGGACATTCCCAAATGAATGATCATTTCATGTGATTACCATTTTTTTTCTCTCTTAACTTCATATTCTACCCTGGGAAGGTGTTAGTTGTTATCTCCTCTAAGATGAAAGAAAACCATGCTTGTATTCTCACCTTTCTTATTTTAATATGGGCAAATTAGTTTACACAAAACACAGTGAGTCAGTGGAATTTATTTCAAACAAAACTTACTTCGGGCACCTTTTTAACCCCTAAAACGATGATCCGAATGTCTATGTATCCTTGATGTATTGAGCCTACATTATTGTACGCAGAAAAAATATCAGGTTCTATATAAAATATTAACGTTTCGGAGCCTTGACACATGACTAATCGTTGGTCAAAGTATGGAAAAAAACACTAAGTGTTGCAAAAAAAAAAAAAGATTTATTAAAATAAGATGTTGCAATCTTTTTATGAAAAAAAACACCAAGTGTTCTTTAAGTGGGTAATTTTTTAATGCGTAACTTTATTTCAAATATGTTGCGATCTTTTTAAAATAAGATTTATTATTACGAAATAGATACACAAAAAAAAAAGCTTAATTTTACTAAAACATGCACAATTAGCTTAAATCTGAATCCTAAAATAAAAAACTTTAAGCTAATGACAACAAGTCTCCAAACAAAAATGGACTTCGAGCACTTTTCAATCACTAAAATGACGACCCGAAGTTTTGCTTATCCTTGATGTATTGAGCCTACCTTATTAATCACACAAAAATAAGTAGGGTTCTATATAAAATATTGAAGTTTTGGAATCTCGAAGCATGACTAATCTGTGCCCAAAGTACGGAAAAAGTGTGAAACAAAAAAAAAAACCAAAAAAAAAAGATACCCAGAATAAATACTGCGTTATTGGACTTAAATGAGCCGTTCCAGTTAAATCCAATAACACAGTAAAATACTGCATAAAAGGTACTTTGGTACTAGTTTTTTTTTTTTCTTGAGGTATTTTGGTTCACAGTGTTTTTTTTGGGGTCATTTTGGTTCCGGACTCACAGAAAGAACAATCCTTCAATTTCATTCTGTATCGACGAACCAATGGACAAAAACAAAATTGTTTTCAGACGATAATAACATGCCAATTGAACAATTTCCCTGTACAAAATTTATCGCTAAGATATTTCATAACTGGTGTTTGCAATAAACCAATAAATGTGTAATGTGTTTACAGATACACTTTTATCTTTTAATGATGATATAAAGCTGGCACTGAACAAACAGTTGCTTAAGAATAAGAAAGGGCTTCTCGTGACGCCTTTGCTTCTTGCCTTAAAGCAACCTTTTCGCGCCTAAACACAGACAAGTACTTACCAAATTTTTCTAGAGTAGCCGACAATTTGTGATTAAGTTAACTAGAATTTGTGTTGCGCATTATTCCAACTCTGGTGCCCGTCTTGATTTCCAACGGAATTCTTGTTTTCTCTAGCTTGAAATGTTTTCTAGTTCGACAGGACATATAATTTGCAAAAGTATAATTATTCCCTTCCAATAATTGTATTATAAAAAAGAAATTACATAAGAAGGATCAATTTCCACACTTTCAAGAAAGTGAGAATTATTTCTGAAAGCCCAATAATGTGTAATCCTTGACTTGACATATAAATAGAAAAATACACCTATAATTGGTCGAAGTTAACCATACATTACGGGGTAGCTTTACTTGATAGTATGTTAGTTTGATAGCTCCAACTTTATTATAATAATAACACTCTCAAATTTGGCACTCAGTAAAATTATATAGAGGGGAAACCAAGGGAGTAATAGATAAAACCACTGTACTAGTATTTGATAAAATTACAACACATCTATAATAAATACCTAGGTACACATAGATTTGTAACTGTTTTACGTAATAACCAGTTCAAGCAAGTGCTTTGGCTTTCTCAATTACAATTCTTTTTTTCCTTCTGGCAAAACATAACTGTTAAAAGAACAAAAAAATTGGAGAGTAAATGGAAGGGAAGTGTGTGAGACTTTTCTTCTTCTTGGGTGGGCCATCTGAGCAAAAATTAGAACTATTCCACACTACATGGCCGGCGAAAATGACAGGCTTGTCTATTAGCCCGTCAATTACGGAATGACTTTGAATAATTCTGGAGAAGATCTCTCAAATACATTTCCACAACTTTAAGCTTTAACCATAATTGAAATGTCATCTCCAAACACCCTTTTAATTCGTTGGTATGTACTTCCACAATTGAGACATTGACTCATTGACTTCAAAGTCGTTCTAATTATACCCGTATTTTACAAGCTGGAAATAAATTCCATTGACTCACAAGACTTATAATGATTCTCTACAATATAAAACTCTGTCCTGCACAAGTTCTTCACAAACCAAAACAAACAACTAAATTCTTTTAACAATGATGATGGTTCCCAGAGTATTTTCTTTCCTTCAGCTTTCCACTCTGTTATATCTCTTCATAGTTACTTTTGCTTCTACTGAGGAAGCAACTGCTCTCCTCAAATGGAAAGTAACTACCCTAAACCAAAATAATTCTCTATTGGCTTCTTGGACATTAAGCACTGATGCATGCAGGGACTGGTATGGAGTTAAATGCTTAAATGGTAGGGTAAACATGTTGAATATTACAAATGTTAGTGTCATTGGCACACTCTATGATTTTCCATTTTCATCACTCCCTTTTCTTGAATTTGTTGATCTTAGCATGAACCAGCTCTCTAGTACCATCCCACCAGAAATTGGTAAGCTCACTAATCTTGTCTATCTTGACTTGTCGATGAATAATCTTTCTAGTTCAATTCCTATTACTCTAGGTGACTTAACTGAGCTTCAAATTTTGTATCTTCATTCTAACAAACTTTCTGGTCCCATTCCTAGTGAGTTGGGGAATCTGAAAAACCTCAGTGATTTGAAATTATCCCATAATCGCCCTTACCGGTTCAATTCCAATTACTCTAGGTGACTTAACTGAGCTTCAAATTTTGTATCTTCATTCTAACAAACTTTCTGGTCCCATTCCTAGTGAGTTGGGGAATCTAAAAAACCTCAGTGATTTGAAATTATCCCATAATCGACTTCTTACGGTTCAATTCCAATTACTCTAGGTGACTTAAGCTGAAAGCTTCAAATTTTGTATCTTCATTCTAACAAACTTTCTGGTCCCATTCCTAGTGAGTTGGGGAATCTGAAAAACCTCAGTGATTTGGAATTATCCCATAATCAGCTTACCGATTCAATTCCAATTACTATAGGTGACTTAACTGAGCTTCAAATTTTGTATTTTTATTCTAACCAAATTTCTGGTCCTATTCCTAGTGAGTTGGGGAATTTGAAAAACCTCACCGAACTGGAATTATCCCATAATCAGCTTACCGGTTCAATTCCAATTACTCTAGGTGACTTAACTGAGCTTCAAATTTTGTATCTTTATTCTAACAAACTTTCTGGTCCCATTCCTAGTGAATTGGGGAATCTGAAAAACCTCACCAAACTGAATTTATTAGATAATCAACTTACTGGTTCAATTCCCAAAACTCTAGGTGACTTAACTGAGCTTCAAATTTTGTGTCTTCGTTCTAACAAACTTTCTGGTCCCATTCCTAGTGAATTGGGGAATTTGAAAAACCTCACTGTACTGGAATTATCACTTAACCAACTTTCAGGCCATTTGCCAGACCAGCTTTGCCAAAGTGGGAAACTTGAGAACTTCACCGTGAATAGCAACAAGCTAACAGGGCCTATACCAATTAGCTTGAGGAAGTGCTCTAGTTTCAAAAGGGTTCGCTTTGATAACAATAGTTTCACTGGGAATTTATCTGAAGCTTTTGGCATCTATCCTAAGCTTCAGTTCATTGATTTAAGTGACAATGATTTTCATGGTGAACTCAGCAGCAATTGGGGGAAATGCAAGAATTTGACAAATCTGAAGGTAGCCAGAAATAACATAAGTGGTAGCATACCACCAGAGATTGGAAATATCAAAGGGCTTCTTGGACTTGATCTTTCATCGAATCATTTGATTGGGCAGATTCCTAAGGAAATTGGAGATATAACCTCTCTAGTTAAGTCAGGCAAAACAACAATATTTCCGGCAATATACCCGGGGAACTTGGTCACTAACAAAATTAGATTCCCTTGATCTATCAGTCAATAGATTGAATGGGTCGATCCCAATTTTTGTAGGAGATTACGTGCACTTGTTTCAGTTGAACCTGAGCAACAACAAATTTGGGCAGAAAATTCCAATGGAGATAGGGAGGATAACTCAACTTAATATACTTGATTTGAGCCATAATCATCTTGTTGGAGGAATACCCCCTTATCTATCTAATTTGAAGAGCTTGGTAAGCTTAAATCTTTCCCACAATGGCCTCTCTGGCCGCATTCCCGAAGAACTTGAAAAATTGACTGGTTTGCAATATGTCGTGTTGTCATACAATGAGTTGGAAGGTCCAATCCCTAATAATAAGGCTTTTATTAATGCCTCATTAGAGGGAAATAAAGGTCTTTGCGGAAATGTAAGAGGACTCCAGCCTTGCGAAAGGCCATCTTCTGTGGTGAAGAAGCAGTCAGTGGCAAAGAGACGTAAACTCATCCTCATCACTGTACTTCCTGTTATGGGAGAACTAGTACTACTCTGTGCTTTCATTGGTGTTCTCTTTATGTGTGATAAAAGAAAGAAAGTTAGAGATGTTGAAAGACGTGATGATGGTTGGATTTCGATATCCATGTTAGATGGAAAGGCATTATATAGAGATATCTTAAATGCCACAGAGGAGTTTGATGCAAAATTTTGCATCGGAAAAGGAGGGCATGGAAGTGTTTACAAGGTAAACATTCCATCATTAGGGAATATAGCTGTGAAGAGACTTCATTCTTCATCTGAGAATGCACATCCCAAATGCTTTATGAATGAAGTAAGGGTATTGATTGGGATTAAGCACCGGAACATTGTGAACCTCTACGGCTATTGTTCGAATGCAAAAAACTCGTTGTTGGTTTACGAGTATGTGGAGAGGGGGAGTTTGTCTAGTATTTTGAGCAATGAAGTTGAGTCCAAGAAATTGGATTGGCTTAAAAGGGTGAATATCATTAAGGGTGTTGCTTTTGCTTTATCTTACATGCACCAGGATTGCTCACCACCTATTGTTCATCGTGACATATCAAGCAGTAATGTTTTGCTTGATTTGGAGTATGAAGCTCGTGTTTCAGATTTTGGCATAGCTAAGCTTCTGTCTTGACTCATCTAATCGCACTGCGACTGTTTCACAGTAATATGGATATGTTGCACTGGTAAGGTCTAACTTTATTTATTATCCTTGTTTTAAAACTCCATGAACTATAGCCAAACACTCTTTACACTGTTTTTATCTCATTTACACATTTAAATTGTTATAACTTTTGGAAATTGTATTGTTTCAGAGCTTGCATATACAATGAAGGTTACACAAATGTGTGATGTCTATAGCTTTGGAGTATTAGCATTGGAGATAATCAAAGGAAAGCATCTTGGGGAATACATTACTATGCTAGCAAATTTGTCGACTAGAGATCATGTGCAGCTTAGCGATTTGCTTGACGAACGTCTTCCATATCCTGAAGATAGGGTAAAAGAGGTTTTGTGTTTTATCATCAAGCTAGCAAGTTCTTGTTTGCTTGAAACTCCAAAATCAAGGCCAATAATGCAGTTTATCTCTAATAGGTTATCATCAATGAATCCCCATCCACCTACTCATGTAAGGCGAGCTATATAATCCCTGAGATGTGAGGTGTCTTTGTATGAAAATGAACAAACTTTGAAACCAAGTGGCTGTGAAGTAAGTTATTTGATGAGACGGTCCATGCCAAAATTATTACTGGGACTAGTATTGTTGTATCGTCAGGGTGCTTATCTGGTTTATTGTATTAAAGTGTATAATGTAGAAGGAAACTGTTCCTTGTGCTAAAAAGTAATGAAAACAAGCTTCATATTTGCTAAATACTGATGTTATGGGATGGAATAATTGCTTCAAGCCAAGTGACGACAGAGTCAATTTTAGGAAAAAAAAAAGGACATCAAATTCGCGCTGCCATTATTTTCTTGAGTTAGTTTAGTTCTCCAAATTAAATACTATTTTGAATACAATAAACTAAGTACCCAATTTTAGAAAGAAAAAAAAAAAAGGACATCAAGAGAATAGTTTGATAATAAGTAGGCATCTATTTCCACAACAAGCCTGAACTTTTTCCGCTTGTCCATCTTCTGTTATTCAACAATGTACTAACAAAATTTCTTTCGCATTTAACACAGCTGAAATTTATCCCTTTTTTTTATTTTTTATAATTTCATAAATTGGATAATTAACCTTAGACCATTCATCCCAGATATTCCAACTGTAAGGACCACTAAGAATTGAAATATTAATTAAGCCTTTCCTCCTTTGAAGAGCTAAAATTCCTTAATCCCTTCCATTTATAACAAAGTTTAAAACGTCTAGACTTGTAACTAGTTATTTATTGAGGTTGAACATGTTCTGTTTCTATACGCCATTAATTGGCAATTTCGTGCCTACTTTAGTGGATAACTTTGTGTTCATATATGTGAAGCTACTCTTTATATAGACCAATATTGGAAGTATAATACTTTGTTTTAGAGCTCTTCAAGTAGCTGAGAACTGAGTAGAAAAATGGAAATTGATGGCATGGTCGTTGATGGACAAGTTAACGATAACCGCTTTAATAGGGAGATAACATTTGAGGTTGTCATCGTAGCATTGTTGCCGCGTCGCGGCCTCATTTTTCGCATTTGATATTGGAATTTCAAGTAAATATACTTCTTTTCTTTTTCATTGTCCATTTTATTTGACTGATCGAGTTCCAGTTTTCTAGCATTGAAACAACTGGTAATCGTAGATATACGTGCACACAAAAACTCATTTTGTTTTCCGATAAGCAGTTTAAAAAGGAACTTTCTGAGTATTTCTTTTCGAGCCAATGAATCCGAAATTGTGAATTTATGAGAGTCATAGAAAATTGCCTATTAACAGGGATGAAGTGACATATATTATGCTATCTTGCGTGTCCAAGGAAAGAAGATATACTATTTATTTTTGGAAAGAAATTTTCTAGGATATTATCGAAACCACTGGCTAGACATTGTCTCGTTCATTTGTGAACTTCAGACTAATGTACAAATCATAAAGGCTAAATACCTAGATAGACCCTTAAACTTGACAAGTTTTATAAGATGGACACTCAAACTTAGTCAGTGACCAGATAGACACTTGAACTTGGCAAAAGTGTGTCTTTTGGACATCCGTGTACATATGGCCATGTGTGTGAAATCCACTTGCATCAAATGTGTTAAGTGGACCAATTGATAAATGACACATGTAATTTCAAAACAAAAAAAAAAAAAAGGACAAATGTAACCAAAAAAATATTAGAAAAAAACTAAAAAAAATGTAAAGAAAATGCGATAAAGGCAAAAAGAAATAAACCCTCCTCCCACTACCCATTGCCCTGGCAGTTCCCCTTTCTCTTCCTTTTCGCCACCCTCCCATCCCCTTTTCCATCTTCTTTCCCAAGAAAATCCGTCCAAGATATACCATTTATTGAGTACAAGATTTAATTTTTAGAAATACCTATTTCTTGAGGGATGTTTGATTTTTACAATATGCAACTTGAATAAACTCGAAGATTTATCTGTATAAATTATGTTTTATTGAGTTTTCCTCCCTAACATTCGATAGTTTACTTGAATTTTGCTTTTTGGGTGATATAGTAATAACATAATGATGAAAAAGAAGTTGATCTTTGTGAAAATGAAAAACATGAAGCTAATGATCGAAGGAGAAGAATGATAATATAATATTCTCTCTGTCCCAATTTATGTGATGGATTTTCCTTTTTAGACTGTTCAAAAAAAAATACACTTCCTTATTTGACAACAATTTAACTTTTAAATTTTACCATTTACGCTTGACGAGATGATCTATAATCATACAAATATCTTTGGCTTATTTAAGACCACAAGATTCACAAGCCTTTCTTTATTTTTTAAATTTCGTGCCTAGTCAAACTATATCAAATAAATTGAGACGGAGGGAATAGTAAAGAAGGAGTAATCTAAAACTGTAGGATCCACGTGAAGTAATATTTTGAAATGTAAAAGATCAACTATATAAATACACGTAAGAAATTATGTGGAAAAAAAAGAAGAAGAAATCACAACTTAAGTTACTCAATCGATCATATGTGCGTGCACAAGATACCATTTGCCATGTCAGCATAAAATGTTTAAAAGACACACTTCTGTCAAGTTCAAGTATCTATCTGGTCACTTGTTAAGTTTGAACGTCAATCTTACAAAATCTGCCAAGTTTAAGAGTCTATCTAGGTATTTAGCCAATCATAAATAAATAAATGAACAAAAAGGACATTGTGAGGGTTAATTTCACGTATGGTCACTTGATCTTGTTAGAGTACCACATTGGTTGGGGAAGGCAGCATCTGAAGCAAACGTGTATTGCGTATACGACAGTGAGGTTTTAACAACCTTCACTTCATCACTCTGTATAGCTGGCTTGGTTGCGTCTCTCATAGTTGGTCGTCTCACGGTAGACATAGGATGAAGAAACATAATGGTAGTAGAAGGCTGCACTTTCTTTGCTGGTGCTCTTATCAATGGTGCTGCTCAAAACATTTCTATGCTCATCTTGAGTCACATTTTGCTAGGCTTTGGTGTCAGCTTTACTAACCGACTGTAGCAAAACACAGAGTCTAGTAATCTTATTTTGGTAAGTACAACAAATAATCTGATATAGTGTGAAATTTTTTTACATCGCCAGTTAATATTTCAGTTAAAATCACTATTTTGATTCAAATTAACTTACTGATAAAATTGAAACTTCAATGTAAGGATTTCTTAACATTAAAATGAAGAGATTCAAGAACATGGATGCTTTATATTTTGACAAAAAATGTAATTACCATTTGTATGTTTGATCATCATGCAAAGCAGTAAAGGGACAAAGGAGACATATAGTTTGGAAGTATATTTAATTACCGTATTCCATCATAATATTTGTGTATGCATTTGAAGGCTACTCGATATATACGTCGAAATGGCACCTTCAAATGGCACAGTGCATTCGGCACGCTTCCAATTCTTCGTAGGCCTCGGCATACATGCAAATTGCATAAACTATGGCACCTCTAAACTCACCCAGGGATGGCGCCTTTCCCTTGGCCTAGCCATAGTTCCAGCTGCAACAATGACCATAGGAGCACTTCTCATTCTTTATATATATATATATATATATAATATGGTGGTGTCAGGGTCAATTTCCGAACACCTCAACTATTTTACCTGCTACCTCCCTCTAGCACAAATATTGGGTATTTCTGCCCATCAAAGCTTAGTCATATGAAAAGAAATCACCTATCCCTTATTACGGGACCTTTACTTTTGAGTAGCAAATGCTTCAATTTCCTTGCCCTTGAGCTAGCCCTGCATTTTATATCTTTGACAAGAATTGAACCATTATCTTCCATAATTTATATCTCATTTTATGACCACAACTTGGGCACAGGTGCACTTCTCATTTCTGACACACCTATCAGCCTAGTTGAGCAAGGAAATTTGGAGCAGGCAAAACAATCGGTTCGTGGAGCCACTAGCAACACCGAAATCGAAGCAGAGTTAGCTGATCTTATTAAGTCTTGTGAAATTACAAGAGCTTCAAAGGAAGAGCCTTTTGTGACAATCTTTAAGAGACAACACCGGCCTCATTTGGTCATGTCCATTGCCATACCATTTTTCCAGCAAATGAGTGGTATTAAGATCATTGCATTCTATGCACCTGTGCTTTTTCGATCAGTAGGTCTGGGAAATAACTCGGCTCTATTGAGTGTTGTGATTCTTGGAGTAGTCAATCTTTGTTCAACCCTTGTGTCTACCAGTATTGTTGATTGGTTTGGTCGGAGATTTCTCTTCATACAGGACGGAGTACAAATGCTCATCTGCCATGTGCATGCTCTAACTAGTTATATAACTGGTACAACTCGTCATGCACATAAAAAATCCAAGATAAAACTCACCCTATATAATTAGTTGATGAGTTTAAGTTCTGTATACTGACGTGTATAAATTTTTTCTAGAGAATCTTTCGTTGATGTCCCTTCAGACAAACTAAATTACCTAACAGAGCCCGCAGATACAAAACCTATACACTGATATGTATAGTATATGTATATCTAAGTATGAATATACAAAATTTGTTGGATTTTGTAAACTAGATCAGTCAAAGGTATTGGGTTGTAATTATCTCTTTTCTCTACAACAAGACAAATAAGGTAACTTGAAAAATAGAAGCACACATTATTAAGTGAAGTGCCACTGGTTAAGGTCTTATTAAGGGTCCAGGTATATAAGTATGCAAAGAGTTTTAACTTTTATGTAGTGTGGTGCATAGTTCTCTTACATTATCAAGTTAAATTGACTGGAAATAACAAGTAACTACTTACAACAAGTTTGATCTTGTAACCACGAACATAGAGTAATTAGCTTGTTATAACAGGTTAAATTAGACTAATAGAGAAAAACAACCAACTGTTAGTGTATATAACGTAGATTTTTATCCTAATTACATCATTGGCTTAATATTGGTGAAGGTAGCAATTGCTTCTATACTAGCAGCTTCAATAGGTGAAAATGGAAGCAATCATATTAGCAAGCAATATGCTGCCTTAGTACTTGCCCTGATGTGTATCTATGTTGCTGGTTTTGGTGGGTCATGGGGTCCTCTAAGTTGGCTCATTCCAAGCGAAATTTTTCCGATGAACATTTGATCAACTGGACAGAGCATAAGTGTCGCCGTGAACTTTGCCACCACATCTGTGCTGTCTCAAACATTCTTGGCCATGCTTTGTCACTTCAAGTATGGGGCTTTCTTGTTCTTTGCTGGTTGGATTGCTGTTATGACCATTTTTATTGTGATGTTTATGCCTGAGACTAAAGGTGTTGCTTTGAATTCCATGCATCAAGTGTGGGAGAACCACTGGTTTTGGGGTAGATATGTTAAAAAAAAAGTTAAGTTGATTATAAAAAAGTTGGTATGTAGTTGCTTTTGTAATCTAAAACTGAGGAATTTTTTAACATAAAGCAGATCACCTTTTACCTAGATATGCAAAATTGGAAGCCTAATTATCACTATTTTAAAATAGCTGACAATTTGTAATACTCAAGATTAACCACAGTTTGTAATCCTCATGGGTTCAAATAATAATCACATTATAATTCTCCCCTTTCAATAATTGTATTACGTACAAAAGCCACATAAGAAGGACCAATAATGTCTATTCCTTGATTTGACTTATAAATAGAAAAGTATACATATAATTGGTTGAAACTAACCATACAATACGAAGTAGCTTTGTTAGTATGTCAGTTTCATAGCTCCAAGTTTATTGTAATAATAATAACAGAAAAGGCTCAAATATGCCATCGAACTATCGGAAATGGCTCATTTATGTCACTCGTTTAGTTTGGCTCATTTATCTTGATCAAACTATCGGAAATGACCCATTTATGCCACTCATCAATAGTTTGGCTCATTTATGCCATCATCATGACCAAAATGACTCATCCATGCCAAATTTTCATTAATACCAGTTTTACAATACCAGATATGACACGTGGCATCCAACTAGATTATGGTTGTGGGTGGGTCGGGTGTATGGCTCTGATTTTTTATTAATTTGGGATTTAAAATTGGGTTGGTTTAATTAAACGACGTAGATATCTAATTGGAGGGCACGTGTCATATCTGGTATTATAAAGCGAGTATTAATGAAAAATGATATGGATGAGTCATTTTGGTAATGGCGATGGCATAAATAACAATTATTGATGAGTGGCGTAAATGAGTCATTTAGATAATGATGGCGATAAATAATGCCAATGACGAGTGACATAAATGCGCATTTAAATAGTTATGACATATTTGAGCCTTTTCCGTAACAACAATCTCAAACTTGGCAGTCAATAAAAGTTTTATAGAGGGGAAACGGAGGGAGTAAATAGATAAAACCATTGTACTTGATAAAATTATAAGACATCATTTCACGTATGGTCACTCAACTTAAGCAAATTATCAAGTGAAGTCATTTTTTTTGTTTCTCATATGGTCATTTAAGTTTATACATTTGCCTTACAAAGTAACAATGGTTAAAAGTCACTTTAAAATGAAAAAAAGATCAAAATAGTCCCTTAAGTTTAGACTACTTTGATCCTTTTTCTTTTATTTTTAAAGTGACTAGTAGCCATTGTTATTTTGTAAGGCAAAACTATAAACTTGAATGACAACATGAGGAACAAAACAAAAGATAAATGACTTTACTAGATAATTTGCTTAAGTTGACTGACAATTTGAGGAATGGACTCCTTGTTTTTTCCGTGTTGCAATACATAAGTGCTAAATAAGAAGAAAATAATTGTTGGAGTAAATGGAAGGAAAGTCTGTGTCAGACTTTTCTTCTTCTTGGGCCATCTGAGCAAACTATTTCACACTATAGTACATGGCCCGCGAAAATGATACGACTACGCCACAATTTAAACGTTATTGCCAAACACCCTTTCAATTGAAATATACTTCCAAGGACAGTTAGGTATTGACTCTGAAATCATTCTAATTCTAAATCATATTTTACAAGCTGAGAAATAAATTCCATCGTCTCACAAGTCTTGTAATGATTCACTACAATATAAATCTGTACCCTGCACTAAGGGTGTGCATATGTATTAGATTGGTTCGGGTTTTTTAACTATCAAATCAAATCAATTGTGTCATTTTTTTTTTTAAGGCCTCATTTGTTTGCACTTAATGGAGGTCTGAATCTTAGGCCCCGTTTGTCCATAGATACCAAAAAAAAATTCACTTATTTTTTGGAATTTTGGAGTTGTAGTTGTGTTTGGCCATAGTTTTTGAAATTATCGTTTTTGGTGAAATGCAGTTGTAAAAAAGTGAAAAAAGTGAATTTTTTTTAAAAAACAAGTTTTTTGAGTTTTTGGTATTTCGGAATACAACTTCAAGTTGTATTCGGAATTTTCGTAACACAACCGATTCCGAAAAAAAAAGTGAAAAAAATTTCCAAAAAAAGTGAATAATGTTTATGTTAAATGGCACCTTAATCATTGATTTTCATTAAAGTGCATTTATTTTTAATGTCGAATCTTAGAATATTCAGATTGACATTAAGTTCATTTGTTTTGTTTTATGAAAGCCTCTTAATAGGTCCGAATAGGTAATGATAAACGATAACATAGCTTTTAACACCATTCAGACTCATTTAAATAATACTCTTATTTCATAAAATCTTCCACGACTTCTCTTCTCATGCCCCTAGCTATCCTTTCTCAACTAGATACCAATTTTTAACCTTTTGAACTAGTAAGTTTTCATAATTTAGTGTAGTATTTCTGATATTCGTAAAATCTTGGGTGCATTGATGTTTACCAAGAACTCTTGAAAGCGCAAAAATTAACAAATTAACTGTAATAGCAAAATCATTTTCTTGAAGTTTTTTGGAGTCTCTTAGAAACTTTGTTTGAAATCTCATGTATGTCTACCTACTTCATGATCTAATCTGCACCATAAAAATTAAACATGAGTGAATCCATCTTCTCAATAAAATACCTACCTCCACTTCCCAATCTTTGAAAGATCGCAGTAACTCTATAAGACAATAACAACGAATTAAAAAAAAAAAAAAAAAAAAAAAAAAAAAACTTGAATACTACATAACCCTCTACTCAAATTTGGAACTTAATACATAATACAAGCTTCAAGAAACAACAAAGAACGTTCAGAAATTGTGCCAAACATCGAAAAGTTTACCCCTTTTATCTTTTTTTAATAAAGTTTCTTATTAGAAAACAGCTTGTGGGATCCAGCCATAATAGCTCTCTATCACTTTCAGTTGATAGAGAAAGGTTTCCCATTTTAATAATAAGCACAAATTCTTACAAAATTTAGTGTTACCTTGTTACACTAATTTATTATATTAATATATGGAGTAACTTTTATTTACATTTTAGATAGTTCAAATTATTTATCAAATATAAATATTCAAAATATTTTTTTCTATCAAAAAATAAATTTATTTTGCTGAAATAAGATTTTTGTAATATTTGATATATTGGTTAATTCCATATGTACATTCAGATATTGAAAACAAATAGTCTTGATCGTTCAGTATTCAGATCTAAAGACAACATTTTAATATTCAGATGTGCATTCAGATTCAGATATCTAGATCTTAATGCACATCTTAATATTCAGATGCTTATTTAGATTCAAACGTCTTAATCTTAATGTAAACAAATGAGGCCTAAGTCTACTAGTCCGGAAACGTGCATTGCACGTTTATCCCGAAATACTTCGTATAAAATTTATTTTGCAAATGAGAAATTTTAAATGATTGAGTTCTTTTAAAAATAGAAATCCAAACACACACACACAAAAAAAAAAATAACTCGTAATCTGAAGTTAGAAGATCTTGTAAAGCTGAGGATACTTTAGTGACATAAAGTGTACTTTAATTTAAAGGCTAATACATACTCAAACATATATAAAGACAAGCTTATAATTACCTCGTAAAAATTAACAATTATGCGTGAAAACTAAAAATTAAACTAATACACACTTTCAATCCCATCATGATCAACCCAACGTTGTCATAAGTCATGAATTTTCCTTACTCAAATACATTAATATTAAAAAAAAAATAGTAAGAAGTAAATGAAAGGGAGATAATTATATACATAATTATTGCGAAACATTAAAAAGGAAATATAACTCTGCATATGAAAAATATTAATATAACAGTCGAAACCGATAAAAATTGGAAAATAAGCTATCGTTTTTACGATTCATAAGTACGTGAAGTTGAATATGATGGGGAGGAAAAGCCAGTTAAAAGAAAAAGTGGTTGTGAACAGAGGCGGATCCAGGATTTAAATTTTAGGGGTTCAACCTTAGATTTTTAGTATTGAACCCTTTATATTTTTAAAGTTATGGGTTCATATCTACTATTTGTTAGAATTTTAATAATTTTTTACACATAAATTTATACTTCGCGTCGAAAGTTAGGGGTTCAATTGAACCCCCATTTACTATGCTAGATACGCCACTGGTTGTGAAGGTTATAATACAAAAAAATTATAACCCATAAGTAAACACCAAATTAAATTTTTAAATAAAATAAAAATAATGAAGTTAAGCTGTAAATTATGAATTGGTGGAAAGAAAGCAGAAACATGAGAGATATTTATAATAATATGTGTGGAAATTTATAGGATTCTTTTTCAACATTAATAAGAACATGAAAGGTTTGTATAATTTTGATAGTACTCTTAGACTTGTCATCATAAATAGCGAAATGGTCTAAATTGGACTAATAATGGTAACTTTTAGACTCTTCATTACTATAAGTTATGGAATCGATGGGCTTATTCATGCAAAAAAGAAGATAAAATGTTGGTATATATATATATTACTCCCTCTGGATAAAAAAGAGTGTCTACTTAGTCTCTTTTTTTGGATAAAAAAGAGTGTTCACTTATCAAATCAAGAAAGAATTCACCTTTATCTTTCCAGATTTTCCCCCATTAAGCACTAAGTAATCAAATCTCAATACCTATTTAATTAGGAGCAGTTTAGTTAAATTACCTATTTTTTTCTAGGAGTTAGTATTTTTCTTAAAGGTTGTGCAAATGGCTAAATGGACAATCTTTCTTATCCGGAGGGAGTAATATTTAAAGGTCAAATGATTGCTTAATTTTTAGGTAAAATTACTCAAATGACTACCTTATGGTAGTTTCCTATCATTTATAGCTACCCTTTTAAATATTACCATTTGTAGCTATGTTTTCCCAAATTAAGGTATTTTTTCGAATGTATTTCATGCGTGTAAATTCATAGAAACACAAGAAAAAGAAAACATATCCCTTGATTTTAGGCCATGACGGTGGAATCATTTAATTAGTTATTAATTGGTATTTTTTACCATACTCTTTAACAAAATCAGATTTTAGATTTCTTTTTCATAACCGTTTCTATTCCTTCATCCAATCTTCAACATTCAAATGTAAAAAATCAAAAATTCAAAATTTGAAAACATTCAACAGCCAATGTATTTGAAGTTTTCAATATTGATTTCGTTTTTTTATTTATTCATGTATTTGATAGCATGCTAATGTATTTGAAGTTTTCAATCAAACTCCATATATTTTATTTTAAATATCATGTATTTGTGTGAGTAACAATTTGCATCACCCATGTATTTAGTGGTAATGTATTTGAAGTTTTCAATATTGATTTCGCTTTTTATTTACCCATGCATTTGATAGCATAAATAATGTATTTGAAGTTTCCAATCAAACCCCATGTATTTTATATTAAATCTCATGTATTTGTGTGAGTAACAATTTGCATCACCTATGTATTTGATGGGAATAATTTGAACAAAATACATAAATATATAGAAAACTTACCATGTATTTGTGTCACCCGTGTATTTGAAACTAGATGAACTGATGGAATTAATTTGAACAAAATACACAAATATATAGAAAAACTTACAAAAATACACCACCAACCACAACAATTGGTAGTTATATCATAGAACATACACACACATATATATATATATATATATATATATATATATATATATATATATATATATATATATATATTTTCCATCTTCTCAAAATCTTAAAAACTTTCTCTCTCCCCTTCTCTCGTGTGCACTGCCATAACCACCACCATGGCCTAGAGCAGAAATAATCACTTTCACCAAGTTAATTTTGTGGAAGAATAATAACACAAATAGCGAAAATTTCACGAAACAAAGGAAATGGGATAGAACGTGAAAGAGGCCCACTTTGACCACATATGCCTTGAATAACCGTACTGAAAATACCGTTTCGAATTGCAATATCCCAAAATGGAAAATCGAATTATTGTGATTTTTGATAATTCACAAGGCAATAGAATCTGAGGTGATGACTGATATACTGGAACTTTAAAAGAAGAAAGAAGAGTACTTTAAAAGAAAAGAAAGAATATGACGAATCTTCTTAATTGGTGAAAATGGAAGTGAAATTTTTGCAGAAGGGTGAAGAGAGGAAGAAGACGACTATTTAACTGAGCATTCACAGATCTTTCCTTTTTAAAAAGGTAAGAATTTATGAAAAAGGAGAGAGAATGGTAATGTATATTAAGTGATTAATATTGTTACCATTAAAAGGGGATATGGGATTGGGGGTGCTAATTATTAGGTGTATTTGTGAAATGGTAATTGAAAGTTACTATGTAGCTATAATAGTTAAATTAGAAAAGTATTTAGTTATAATTAGTAATTAAAATAAAAGGTAGTTATTACCAGTAATTATGTATTAAAAGTAGCTATAACGTGTAAAAAATCATAATTTTAAATGGCTTTTAACAGGTGAAATAAGATAACTCATCAATTTAATTTGGTAATTAATTGCTATCTTAATGGATTACTGTTAAATTCGAATGGGACGTGAGATATATCCTTATGGCAAAATGATTAATGACAACAATAGTTAGTAAAAGGTGATTTCAATTGGAGTTTTAGATAAGGGATAATTTGTTGTTTAACTTCTTAAGGGCAGTTTAGTAAATCAATTTTGCACTAAGAGGCTTCCCACTTTGTATAAAATGATAAACGAAACCAAACTAACAAAAATTGGATTTTTCAACCTGGGGTTTTTCGATTTTCTCGGGTTTTCAAAATTTTTGCGGTAAAGTCTTCAGACAACATATAATTTGTATTTCAAATATTTCTTTAGCCCTAGTAAGATACAACTATCTAAGGTGTTTCTTAAGAAAAACACAAAATATTATATGAGTGATGAAATTGTACTAAAAAATTCAACAAAAAAATATAATAAAATTGCCTAAACAAATATTATTAATTGATAAGTCATAATGAAGTCGTACCAACCTCTCACACTTCCGTACTGAGTATCCATGCATCTCCTTTGCATATGCCCGAACCATCTCAGCCTCGCTTCCGACATCTTATCCTCCACCGAGGCAACTCCCACCTTGTCTCGGATACTTTTATTCCTAATTTTATCTCTCTTAGTATGCCCACACATCTATTGTAGCATCCTCATTTCCGTAACTTTCATCTTTTGCACGTGAGAGTTCTTGACTGACTAACACTTCGCTCCATGCAACATAGTTGGTCTAACCAACACTATGTAGAACTTGCCTTTAAGTTTGGTTGCCACCTTCTTATCACACAAGACTCCGGATTCGAGCCTCTATTTCATCCACCCTGCACCAATACGATATATGACATCATTGTCTATCTCTTAATTTTCGTGATAATAGACCCAAAATACTTGAAACTTCCTTTCTTTTGAATGACCTAAGTACCAAGCCTCACTTCCACGCTAGCCTCATGTGTGACATTACTGAACTTGCACTCCAAGTATTTAGTCTTGATCCAACTCAACCTGAACCTTTTAGACACCGGTTATACGTAACAAAAAATAGCTTAGCATCTCAACGACCATTTTTATACAAAATGATTCTTCCTTTGTTTATGGTAGAGACTCCATTTGTATGAAATCAAGTTTTTAGGATCCGATGGCCCTCGATGTGGGATGAGCCTGTGCAAAAATAATCAAGTCATCATTTGTAATACTCCAGTTTGCTAAGGCATCTGTGAATTGGTTGGGTTCTCTATAACAATGTCGAATCTCGCAAGTAATGAATACTTGATATCTTTTGTATTTTGAATATGAGAAATGATGCTCTTCGTTTTCCAAGGGATATTGTAGTTGTCTTTGATCATCTCAACCATCATTTTTGAATCACATTCCAAAATTACATTGCTATACCCATTCTGAGAACACCATTCCAGGCCATTTAGAACAACTTGGCTTCGACCATATTACTAGTAATCATTCTAACACTTCGAGCAAAAGCCATGATAAATTGTCCTCCATGATCTGTGCGTATTCCTCCTATTCCAGCTCTTCCCCTTGCAATCCTTCTTCCATCAGTGTTGATCTTCACCCAATTTTCAGGGGGCTTAAATAATTTCACCACCGAATTTTCAATCTTGAGAATAAGGCCCATAACCTGTTGATAAATAAATTCCTATATGGAGCTTCATTCAGTATTACTCTTTGCTTTGGAAATTACCCATTTCAGATGACAAAAGATCTATTATTGGATTCTCTTTGTATAACCTTTGTTACCTCCATATACGACTAAACTATAAAATTTATTAAACCATTCAAAATTCTAAGTACAAGCTTGATATAATATGTTAAAAGACAAAAACTATAAAAAAGTTTAAGAAATATTTATAAAATATATTGCAACAAATACTTTTATGTATAAACCAATTATGATTGGGTTTTTTCTTAATATCAAACCAAATCACTAATCCTTTTTTTTTTTTTTAGTTTGACTTGAATTATCGGTTTGGTATCCTGCACATGCTCTTCAATAACCAAAACAAGCAACCAAAACATGCACTTCATCTCTAATAGGTTATCATCAATGAATCCCCATCCCTACTCATGTAAGGCGAGCTATATAATCCCTGAGATGTAAGGTGTCTTTGTACGAAAATGAACAAACTTTGAAACCAAGTGGATGTGAAGTAAGTTATTTGATGAGATGGTCCATGCCAAAATTATTAATGGGACTAATATTGTTGTATCGTCAGGGTGCTTATCTGGTTTATTGTATTAGAGTGTATAACGTAGAACGTAACTGTTCTTTGTGCTAAAAAGTAATGAAAACAAGCTTCATATTTGCTAAACACTGATGTTATGGGATGGAATAATTCCTTCAAGCCAAGTGATGAGAGAGTCAATTTTAGAGAAAAAAAAAAGGACATCAAATTCGTGTTGCCATTATTTTTCTGAGTTAGTTGAGTTCTCCAAATTAAATACTGTTTCGAATACAATAAAACTAAGTACCCAGTTTTAGAAAAAAAGGACATCAAGAGAATAGTTTGATAAGAAGTAGACATCTATTTCCACAACAAGCCTGAACTTTTTCCGCTTGTGCATCTTCTGTTATTCAACAACGTACTAACAAAATTCCTTTCGCATTTAACAGAGCTGAAATTTATATTTTTTTTTTGTTAATTTCAGAAATTGGAAAATTAACCTTAGACCATTAGTCTCAGATATTCCAACCGTAAGGACCACTAAGAATTGAAATATTAATTAAGCCTTTCCTCCTTTGAAGAGCTAAAATTTCTTAATCCATTCCATTTATAACAAAGTTTAAAATGTCTAGACTTGTAACTAGTTATTTATTGAGGTTGCACATGTTCTGTTTCTATACGCCATTAATTGGCAATTTCGTTTCTACTTTAGTGGATAACTTTGTGTTCATATATGTGAAGCTACTCTTTATATAGACCAATATTGGAAGTGTAATACTTTGTTTTAGAGCTCTCCAAGTAGCTGAGAACTGAGTAGAAAAATGGAAATTGATGGCATGGCTGTTGATGGACAAGTTAACGATAACCGCTTTAATAGGGAGATAACATTTGAGGTTGTCATCACTAGCATTGTTGCTGCATCAGGCGGCCTCATTTTCGGATTTGACATTGGAATTTCAGGTAAATATACTTCTTTTCTTTTTCACTGTCCATTTTATTAGATTGATCGAGTTCCAGTTTTCTGGCATTGAAACAACTGGTAATCGTAGATATACGTGCACTCAAAAACTCATTTTGTTTTCCGATAAGCAGTTTAAAAAGGAACTTTCTGAGCATTTCTTTTCGAGCCAGTGAATCCGAAATTGTGAATTTATGAGAGTCATAGAAAATTGCCTATTAACAGGGATGAAGTGACTTATATTATACTATCTTGCGTGTCCAAGGAAAGAAGATATACTATTTATTTTTGGAAAGAAAATTTCTAGGATATTATCGAAACCACTAGCTAGACATTGTCTCATTCATTTGTGAAATTCAGAATAATGTACAAATCATAAATAAATAAATAAATGAACAAAAAGGACACTGTGAGGGTTAATTTCACGTATGATCACATGAACATGTTAGAGTACCACATTGGTTGGGGAAGGCAACACTTGAAGCAAACGTGTATTGTGTATACGATAGTGAGGTTTTAACAGCCTTCACTTCATCACTCTATATAGCTGGCTTGGTTGCGTCTCTCGTAGCTGGTCTTCTCACGGCAGCCATAGGACGACGAAACATAATGATATTAGGAGGCTGTACTTTCTTTGCTGGTGCTCTTATCAATGGTGCTGCTCAAAACATTTCTATACTCATTTTGGGTAGCATTTTGCTAGGCTTTGGCGTCCGCTTTACTAACCAGGTAGGAAAGCATAGAGTCTAGTAATCTTATTTTGGTAAGTACAACAAATAATCTTATATAGTATGAAATATTGTTTACACCGCCAGTCATTATTTCAGTTAAAATCATTATTTTGATTCAAATTAACTTACTGATAAAATCGAAACTTCAATGTAAGGATTTCTTAACATTAAAATGAAAAGATTCAAGAACATGCATGCTTTATATATTGACAAAAAAGTATTTACCATCTGTATGTTTGATCATCATGTAAAGCAGTAAAGGGACAAAGGAGACATAGTTTGGAAGTATATTTAATTACCATATTCCATCATAATACTTGTGCATGTATTTGAAGGCTACTCATGTATACCTGTCAGAAATGGCACTTTCAAAATGGCCTGGTGCATTCAGCACAGGCTTCCAATTCTTTATAGGCCTTGGCATTGTTATTGCAAATTGCATAAACTATGGCACCTCTAAACTCACCTGGGGATGGCGCCTTTCCTCGCCCCTAGCCGTAGTTCAAGCCACAACAATGACCATAGGTTCACTTCTCATTCTTTTTAAAAAAAAAAATATAATGGTGGTGTCAGGGTCAATTTGCGAACACCTCAACTATTTTCTCAAGTAACTGCTACCTCCCTCTAGCACAAATATTGGGTATTTATCTTTGTTAAAGCTTAGTCATATGAAAAGAAATCATCTATCCCTTATTACGGGACCTTTACTTTTGAGTAGCAAATGCTTCAATTTCCTTGCCCTTGAGCCAGCCCTGCATTTTATATCTTTGACAAGATTTGAACCATTATCTTCCATAATTTATATCTTATTTTATGACCACAACTTGGGCACAGGTGCACTTCTCATTTCCAACACACCTAGCAGCCCAGTTGAGTGAGGAAAATTGGAGCAGGCAAAGCAATCGGTTCGTGGAACCACTAGCAACACCGAAATCGAAGCAGAGTTAGCTGATTTTATTAAGTCTTGTGAATTTACAAGTGCTTCAAAGGAAGTTCGTTTTATGACAATCTTTAAGAGAGAACATCGGCCTAATTTGGTCATGTCCATTGCCATACCAGTTTTCCAGCAAATGAGTGGTATTAATATCATTGCATTCTATGCACCTGTGCTTTTTCGATCAGTAGGTTTAGGAAATAACTCAGCTCTACTGAGTCTTTGTGATTCTTGGAGTAGTCAATCTTGGTTCAATCCTTGTGTCTACTGGTATTATTGATCAGTTTGGTGGGAGAATTCTCTTCATACAGGGCGGAGTACAAATGCCCATCTACTAGGTGCATTCTTTTACTAGATATATAACTGGCACAACTCATTATGCAAATAAAAAATCCAATATAAAACTCACCCTAAATAATTAGTTGATGAGTTTAAGTTCTGCATACTGAAGTGTATAATTTTTTTTCTAGAGAATCTTTCATTTATGTCCCTTCAAACCAACTTAATTACCGTTAGTAGCCCACATATACAAAACATACACACAACGTATATTATATGTATATTATATGTATTGTATATGTATATCTAAGTATAAATATACAAAATTTGTTGGATATTTTTTAAACTAGATCACTCAAAGGTATTGGGTTGTAATTATCTCTTTTCTCTAAAACAAGCTGAAAGAGTTGGTTTTTGTTATGTGATAGAAAACTCATGTGCCAATTTTAGTTGGTGACTTCTATTACTTGGAGCCAAAGAATGCTCAATTATTTGGAGCCAAAGGATGCATTGCTTGGAGTCAAATGATGCTAAGATGTGGAGGATAATTGAAATGCTCATGTAGCCACTTGGAGCCCAAGTCATTGTTTGCCTATAAAAGAAGAGGCAATTATTCTTTGTTCATCATCCCAAAAATTCATAAATCCTTTGTAGTGAGTAGAGAGTTGAGAGAGCAATTCTCTTATGTGTAACTGGGATCTCTCCCCTTTCTTTATTAATAATATAAAGGCAACTGTTCTCTGGTGGATGTAGGATCATTTTGATCTGAACCACGTTAAATTTTGTGTTCTTTCTTTTACGTTTCCGCTAACACAAGCCAAATAAGGTAACTTGAAAAATAGAAGCACACATTATTAAGTGAAGTGCCACTGGCTAAGGTCTTATTAAGGGTCCAGGTATATAAGTATGCAAAGAGTTTTAACCTTTATGTAGTGTGGTGCATAGTTCTCTTACATTATCAAGTTAAATAGACTGGAAATAACAAGTAACTGCTTACAACAAGTTTGATCCTGTAACCACGAACATAGAGTAATTAGCTTGCTATAACAGGTTAAATTAGACTAATAATGCAAACAACTTTATATTGTCCGTATATATAGCTCAAATCCTTATGCTAATTACATCATTGGCTTAATGTTGGTTGATGTGCCAGGATTTTGGCACATCTAATGCTCTTTAACTCTAAGTTTTACTTGTTTTCGAGCAAGTTCGTGGTAGTTTGATGTGTTTTATGTGTTGTGCAGGTATTTTGAAGTTAGAATGCTCGAAAAGCGAAAAAACGAGGAAAATAGGCAATCTGTTCTGATAAGCATAAGGACGGACCGTCAACATGCTCGACGGCCCATCAAATTGCCTCGTCAAAAAGTTCCTGCGAACTAACAAAAACATCAGAGCATACTCAGATCGTCGACTTGCACCGTCGACATGATCGACGGTCCGTCGAAGTGCTTCGATGGTGGAATTCCTGCAGGGTGATAAAAGTGTACTCAGATTGTTGAGTTGGTCGTC